>NW_020953957.1:1582986-1701880 GCF_900497805.2 Vombatus ursinus
AGAAGAAGAAGAAGAAGAAGAAGAAGAAGAAGAAGAAGAAGAAGAAGGATTATTTCAGGAAGGGGAGAGAGTCAACACATAGGTACGGAGGTAGAAGAATTGCCAAGTATAAGGAACCATGTTTAAGAAGACCAGCATAGCTGGACTGGAATGTGAATGGAGGTGACTGATACGCAAGAAAGCTGGAAAGGAAGATTGGAGCCAGGTTACAAAAGGCTTTAAATGGCAACATAAATTTAGTTTATTGAATAAGGTAGTGGCATGGTCAGATTTTTACATCAGGAAAATCAGTTTGGCAGCTGTGTGAAAGAATGATTAGAAAGGGAAGAGACTTGAGTCAAGGAGGCCAGTTAGGAAGATATTGCCATTGTTCATGCAAGAGGCGATGAGGGCCTTTAATGAGGTGTTGGTCTTGTGAACTGAGGGAAGGGGATAGATTAGAGAGATATTGTCAAGGTGGAAACAAGATTTGGCAATTGATTGACTGTGTGAGACAAGGAGAATGAGGAGCACAAGATGATATTGAGGTGGTGAAACTGGGTAGTTAAAGAATGAGTACCCTTGAAAGAAAAAGGAAACTTCAGAAGAGGGGGGTGGATTTGGGGAAAAACATTGTGAGTTGTATACTAGATATCTGGTTTGAAATGTTCAGTAGGCAATTGGTGATGTAGCTCAAAAGAAATTAGGGCTGAATATATGTACATCTGAAAGGAATCAGCATAGAGATGATCATTAAACCTATAGTTTAATGATGATGTCTCTGAGCAAGAATATAGAGAGAGAATTATTCATTCAGGAAGGGAAGAGAAGGGAAAGGGAAAGAAAAAGGAAAAGAAAAAGAAGAGGGATGAGGCCAGAGTTTTAGCGTATACCCACAGTTAATAAGTATGATATGGTTGTTTGTCCAGCTAAGAAGACTGAAAAAGTGTGCTCGGATAGCTAGGAGGAGAATGAAGAAAAAGTAGTGTCACAAAACCCCTGAGAAGAGAGGAAAGGAGAAGATGGTCGACAGAGCCACATGCCACAGAAAGGTCAAGGAGGATAAGAACTGAGAAAAGGTCATCTGATTGGGGATCAAAAGATCACCGGTGACTTTGGAAAGGGCAATTTCAGTTGAGTGAAACCAGGAAACCAGATCAAACAGAAGTCAGAAGAGAATTAGAGGAGAGAAAGTAAAGATGAGAATAGACAATTTTTTCAACGGGTTTGACTAAGAATGGGAACGGAGAGATAGGATGACAGTTTGTAGGCATTATAGGGTCAAGTGAGGATTTTTTTAAAGACGGAGACTTGGGAGTGTTTATGGGCATTGGGAACAAACTAGTAGATAGGAAGAGATAGTGAAAGGTCTTGAGTTCATGCCATATGACTGAAGGAACTGAACAGAGAGAGAGAGAAACACAGAGAGAGAGAGAGAGAGAGAATCCATCAACATGGTGGTTGTACGGTTGTAGGTTGGGGAACAGGAACTGGGAATTTAACTTAGAGAAGAAAAAACTCAAAGGGGATATAACTATATTAAATATTTTAGGGATTGTCCTGTGGAAGAAGGACTAGAGATTTTTGTCTTCACCCCACAGAGCTGATTCAGGAGTAGTGTGTAGGGGTTGCAAAGAGCCAAACTTACGCTTTGCTATGAGGGAAAAAACTTACTAACAATCTGAACTATTCAAAAGTGGAAAGGGCTGCCCCAGAGTTAATAGGTTCCTCATCATTGGAGGTCTTTGAGCCAAGGGTGGGTGAGCACTTGTGAGGCATAATGTAAAGGGGATTCTTAATTCTTGTTCTGTGATTGGACTAGCTGACCTCTAAGGTCCCGTCCAACTCTAAGATTCTATGACTCTGATGAGTATGGACCCCTCTATATCATACCTGGCGAGATTTTTCATTTGCAATGGTCCATATGACGGAACTATTCCTTGGCCTATTTCTCCCCTGAAAACATAAGAGATCATTATAAGACATGGAAAAAAGAAGACTTGAGCATGACTGTGATTTTGGGCCTGTGCAGTAGCAGGTAGACATAGCAAGAAATGTATTCATTCTGGAGAAAAGAATGCTGACTCTGCAGTCATTGCAACTAGATGCTAAATTCCAAGTAGAGTAATTGCTAACTGCAGGGATGGCCTTAGGCAAACCAGGGAAGGAGGTGAAGTTTGGGGCTTACCACCTCCTCCTTCCTGCACTTTCACTTTTAACCCTCCTAACAAATCCTCCTTCCTTCCAAACCCCACACCCCTGCTCATATTCTAAGAGACCGTATTTTAAGCCCTTAAAAATGTTAAGCTTTATATAGGCTTTCTTTCCACCTCATCTTCACAGAATCCCTAGCTTCCTTCAAGGCTCAGTTCATGAGCCACCTCTTATAGGAGCCTTTTTCAGATTCCCCTAGTGTTGTTTCCTTCCTGAAATCATCATGTATAACTGGCATATCTAGCATCCTTCTTCCTCTCTCTGTTTCTCTTCTCCCCCCCCCCCCTTACTGCTTCAAGTAATAGTGGGGCTTTGGTGTTGCAGTGTGTGTGTGTGTGTGTGTGTGTGTGTGTGTGTGTGTGTGAGAGAGAGAGACAGAGAGAGACAGAGAGAGACAGAGACAGAGAGACAGAGAGACAAAGAGAGAAAGACAGAGAGACAGAGACAGACAGAGACAGAGGGACAGAGACAGAGAGATAGGCAGAGAGACAGAGACAGACAGACAGACACAAAGAGAAAGACAGACAGAGACACACAGAAAGGGACAGAGAAAGAGGGAGAGAAAGAAACAGAGACAGAGAAGGAGGGAGAGACAGAGAAAAACAAAGATAGAGAGAGACACAGAGAGAAAAACAGACACAGAGAGAAAGAGAGACAGAGACAAAGAGACACAGAGAAGGAAAGAGACAGAGAAAGAGAGGCTGCAGCAACATGATGATTACGGGCTCCCTTATTCGGGTTGGCCATTGGCTCTGCTCAATGCAGAGTTGTGCAATGAGTTAGTATCAATGCAGTCTCAAGACCCTACCACCAACAGGAGAGATAAAACCACATACCAAGTCAGAGAGCTTCTGTTTTTTAGCTCAGATGGGATCCTTATCCTGTGCTTTGAAATCCTGTTTCCTGAGTCTTAATCCAAGGAATAACTACCCAGGATATGTGAGTCAAACATCAAGTCAGAACTACTAGCCTTTAGGCAGCTTGATGATATAATAGATAGAATGTTGGATCCTGAGACAATAGGATCTGAGTTCAAAAATGACTCAAACACTTGCTAGCTGTATGGCTCTAGGCAAGTCACTTAACTTCTTCTGCCTCCTCTGAAACCTCGCCTCCTCAGCTGAAAAATGAAGTTAATAATAGCATCCACCTTCCAGGGTTGTTGTAAGGATAAAACAAGATAATATTTGTAAAGCACTTTGCAAATCTTAAAGCAATATACAAATCTAGCTATTATTTTAAATCATTTTACTCTTTTCCCATTTGCCTGCTGAGAGAAAAAGCAGCAGGGAAGAAGGGCACTTAGTAAACTAACCTGCATTTCCCACAATTCCTGGCTTTGGAGCAGCTTCTGTACTATGTGTGGGGGATAAAATGGGGCAGTGATTTTTTTAAATTAATTTTAATAAACTTTTTACTGTCTCCCTCCCTCCCTACCCCACATTAGGGAAGACCACCACTTGACACAAATTTATAAATAAATGTAAAACCATAATATGCATACTTCTATTTATCAGTTCTTTCTCTGGAGGTGGATAACATCTTCCTTCATAGGTCCTTTATATTTGATTAGAAGGGAGCAATGATAAGTGCCTTCAAGTATCTGAGAGCTATCACATAGAAGCAGATTGAACCTGTCCTTGGTCCTATTCAGTAAAATCAGGAGTAGTAAATAGAAATTGCAAGGAGGCAGATGTTGGCTCATTATAAAAGAAAGCTTGCTAACAATTAGACCCGTTCATAATGGAATGGGCTGACTCAGGAGGAGATGAGTTCCCCCATTACTTCAGGTCTTTGAGCAAAGAGCGGACAAGCACGTGTTGTAGAATCAGTCAGTCAACGAGTATTTATCAAATGCTTACTATGTTCCAGGCACTGTGCTAAATGCTGGAGACATAAAGAAAAGCAAATATACAGTGGTCCCTGCCTTCAGACAGCAATGGGAGAGACAATTTGCAAATAACTGTGTACATGCAAGATATATAGATATGCACGCAATATATGTATATATAATATACTATATTGTGTGTATGTGTGTATCATATATGTATATACATACATATACACATACTACATATAGCCATACTACATACATTTATATATACTACACATACACACACACATATATATCTAAACAGGAGGTAATCTCTGAGAGAAGGTACTAGGATGGAAGAAGGGGGAAGAGCAGTCTTTGCCATGTATGAATTGAACTAAATGCCTTCTAAGGTCCGTTCCATTTCTGATGTTTTCTAATAATTCATTGTACTTTAGACATGTTCTATCCCATTCTATCGATCCCCTCATACCATTTTCCTGCCCCCTCTCTTTTCCTCCCCTTGTCTTACCTCTCCTGGCTCTTCTCCTCTCTCTGAAACCCATTTCTCTCCTTTCCTCTACTTCCTCCTGAATTGAGAGTTTGTAATGTTTGGCATCATTTAAGCTTGGGTTTATAAAGAAAACCTTAAAGAGGCTGCTGAATTCTTCCTAAATTCTATTTCTGCATTTTAAACAGCCACCTGCTGAGGTGGCAATATTAGGCTTTGGGGGTGGGGGGTGGAGCTTTGAGAAGAGGCTGAGAGGAGGAGATACAAAGTCTAGAGAATTAGTATTGATGAACACAAACTTGCTCACCAGATCTCAGGTATACTAAAGACTGAATGCAGCATAAAGAGATGCAAAAATAGTTTTAGATAAACTTATGAATGGCAGATCTACACTATATCATTATAAGAAATCAGACTGGGGCAGCTAGATGGGGAAATAGATAGAGCAAAGAGGACCTGAGTTCAAGTTTGGCCTTAGACACTTACTAGCTGTGTGACCCTGAGCAAGTCACTTAATCCAATTGCTTCCACCACCACCCCCCCACCAAAAAAAAAAGATTAAATAAGAAATCAGACTGATTTAAATTCTAGCTTTAGAGCTAGAAAGGACCTCAGAGGTCATTTTGTCCAGCACTCTCACTTTACAGAAGAGAAAACTAAGTCCCAAACTTGTCCAAAGTCACACATGTAATAGCCTATTAAGTCGTATTTGCAATAGACTATTACAATAGTCTTCTGATTGGTCTTCCTGCCTCAATGGTCTTTTCACTGCAGTATATCCCCCATTTAGCTGTCAAATGGATCTTCCTAAAATGCAGGTCCGACATACCACCCCCTTATTCAATGAACTACAGTGACTCCCTCTCACTTCCAGGATCAAACATAAAATCATCTGTTTGGCATTCAAAACCCTTCATAAATGGTCCCCTCCTGGATAGAGCACCAGCCCTGAAGTCAGGAGGACCTGAGTTCAAATCCGGCCTCAGATCAAACACTTGACACTTACTAGCTGTGTGATCCTGGGCAAGTCACTTAACCCCAATTGCCTAAATAAATAAATAAATGGTACCCTCCTACCTTTCCAGTCTTCCTATACTTTGCTCACTTCCATAAACTCTACAATTCAGGGACTCCAGCCTCTTTGCTGTTGCTCGCACAAGAGACCCCATCTCCTGACTCCTTGACTTTTCAGTGACTGTCCCTCATGCCTGCAAATGTCTCCCTCCTTATTTCCATCTTCTAGCTTTCCTGGCTTCCTCAAAGTCTCAACTAAAATCTCCCCTTTTACATGAAGCCTCTCCCAATACCCCTTAATACTAAGAATGACTTCCATCTGAGACTATTTCCAATTTGTCCTGTAGATAGCTTATCTGTACACAGATTTTTGCATATTATCTCCCCCATTAGACTGTGAGAGACTTGAGAGCAGGTGTTGGTTTTTTTGCCTTTTTGTGTATCCTCAATGCTTGGCACAAAGTTAGCACTTAGTAAATGCTTGTCCCTGATGCCTCTTCTGCAATCCCTCCTCCCATTGGTGAGTTCTGCCTGGAACCTCCATTTTGGGGGAGGAGCTCCATACCAGATTTAGCCACTATGCCTCTCCTTCCCCATCTCCCTTTCAGCTTCCTTTTACGTTGTCTTCTCCATTAGAAGGACTAGGATTTCTTTCTTTTTACTGATATGTGTGCCCCCAGTGCTTAACAGAGTGTCTGGCACATAGTAATAATAAAATTTAATAAATAAACAAAAATTTAATTTTAATTAATTATATTTAATTAAATTAATAAATTTAAATTAATAATCTAATAAAATAATGAATTTAATTAATAAATTATTTTAATTAAATAAATAAAATTTAATAAAAGCTTATTGGCTGAAGGACAATAAATAGCAGAGGAAACTTGGTCCCTGAGAAATTGAGAAACTTTCCTGAGGTCACATAGTACAGAAGCATATTAAAAATCTCTTAAAACTGAAAATAATAAGAAACACTATTTTCTCCAGTCTTAATGTCCTTTCCAAGCTTGTCACCTCCTTGGAAAGGCAGGTGATAGGTCGAGAATAAGAAGGCCTTTTCATAAGGACGTGTGTTAACGGCACAAATGGAAATTTGAACATGGAGGAACTTGGGGTCTTCTTTTGGTTCTCACCTTCCCAGTCCCCAAAAGTGATTGGCCAGTGACAATACCCTAGGGAAGTACACTTCATTCTATTGAAGGTGAGATCCTCTGAATCCTTGAGAGGAGTGGTCTAGGAAGGAATGGGAGGGTGACTCATGTTACTCAGCAAGTCTAGAATGTTAACCCCAAATTGTATTTTTTACATGTTGTGATTTTTCTTTATCAAAATTCCTATAAATGTTACCTTTAACCATCTTGAGAGTAGGCTATACCAGTTTGGATATTTCTCTCTCTAGGCTAGAAATCACTTGGATATATGAATGTAAACTTGAGCAAAATTGTTGGGAGGAGTTGTGCCTAAAATTCAGAACACAATATTAATATTTTTTCTTCAACAATATGTAGTAAAAAAAAAAATATGGACTGAAATCAGAAGACCCGGGTTCAGATGCTGCATCTGATGCTTACTGTCTATGTGACCATTAGATAGGTTTTTTAATCTCCCTGGTCCTCGGTTTCCTCAAGTGCAAATTGAACAGGTTGGACTAGATTCCTTCCAGCTTTAAATTTGTGATCCTAAGTCAGAGAGCCAGGATTTAAACCCAAGACCTCTAACTCCAAATCCAGCATTTTTCTCCACAGTACCAAACATCAAAGAGAGTGATGAGGGATGTCACCCTATCCCTTGCCATATCCCTCAGTGCCCTTCAAAAACTCAAATCTGGAATCTGTCTGTTGTCCATACTCTGGCCTGGATTTTCCTACATCTCAGCCCATCCCTTTTTCCAATTCTTCCCTTAGAAATAAAAGGAAAGAGAAAAGGAGATCCCTCAAACCTATGAGCCTTCTAATTGCCAGTTTTGACCTAGTTCTTATGCCTCAAAGTATGCCCTTCTCACCACCAACTGCTTCTCACCTAGCAGCCAAGCATGGCGAACGGAGGAAAACTTGGGGGAAATAGCAAAGTTGCCAAGTTTAAAGCCTTTGAGAAAATAGCTTGCACTGTGTTTATTTCCACATTTGTTGCTTCTGTCTCCTGCAAATTACAAGACGCTGCAGGGTCTCTCACTGGGTGCCCTTTTTTTTTTTTTAATAAAAGAAACAAGATTTCGCTTTCCACATTTGCTTCCTTAGGGCCGAGGTGACTGAGCATCCTGTCTGTGTTGAGAGCTGATATTTTTTTCTCTCTTCTGTACTTTTTGTTCAGACTCTTTTGGAATAGATTTTGCTTTACTTTGCAGATCTTGCCAAAAGAGACAGGCAAACAGGACCAGGGAGAAATAATGATCATTATAATAACTAACATTGATAAAGTATCTTAAGATTTACAAAGCATTTTCTTCACAACAACTACCCTTGGGGGGTAGGTAATGTAAATATGATTCATCCTCATTTTATAAATGAGGCTCAGAAAGGTCAAGTGATCTGCCCAGAGTCGTGTAGCTAATAACTATGAGAGCTAGGTTCTGAACCCTTATCTTCTGACTCCAAATCCAACATTCTTATCGCTAAACCACTTCCCAGCCACCAGCTTCCAACCATTCTACTTCCATTTATGGGATGTCTCAACCTGCTAGAGTATAAGCTCCTTGAGGGCAGGGACTTGTTTTCCTTCTTGTATTTGTATCACCAGCACTTAACCCAGTGCTTGATACATAGTAAGCATGACCAAAAGCTTTTTTTTTTAAAAAAATTTATCTCTCCATCTAGCTACATTATGGCTAAAGGGTAGAGATGAGGGTGCCTTATTTCCATGGTGGCCTGGTGTGGGATATTCTTCCGGGAACGTTGCATAGCTGGGCTTCTCTCACAGTCTGCTCTCTATGACTTAGCATTCTCATGTCTCTCACCACCTGGGGCTCCAAACCACAGCCCCTTACCTACCCTGTTTTCTCCAATAACAGCTACCTCCACTT
The DNA here is from genome assembly GCF_900497805.2 of Vombatus ursinus. Taxonomy (NCBI): domain Eukaryota; kingdom Metazoa; phylum Chordata; class Mammalia; order Diprotodontia; family Vombatidae; genus Vombatus; species Vombatus ursinus. The sequence goes on from NW_020953957.1 coordinate 1,591,540, forward strand.
TCATTGGGAATTGTCCCAACTCCACCTCTCTGGGCCTCAGTTTCCTCATCTGTAAAATGAGGGAGTTGGCCTAAATGGCTCCTAACATCCCTACCAGTTTTCAATCTATTATCCTATGATTTGAGGATGAAAATTTTAATTTACATAGAACTTTAAGGTTGCCAACATTATAGCCTCTACATTATAATCTTTCATTTAACCACCATGACAATCTGAGCGGTCTACAGCAGACAGATTATTATCCCCATTTTACATATGAGGAAACTGAGGTTCAGAGAGTCATAAGATCATAGGTTCAGAGCTGAGTGGGTCATTAGAGGCCATCTAGTCCACCACCCTCATTTTATAGATGAGGACATTGAGGTTAAGAGAAATTGCTTAACTTGTCCAAGGTTGCCGAGGGAGTAAGTGGCAAAGTCAGGATTTGAACCCAGGTTTCTGATTCCACTGCAATAAACTGCTTCCTAATATCCCTTTTTATCCCCACTAAAGTTTGTCTTATTGGTTACCTAAAACAGTGTTTCCTGAACATGCCCTGGCCAGGTACATCAAAGTGATTGTATTCAAGTCTGATTGCCATATTTCAGAAAGATCACTGACAAGGTGATTAGCCTCCAAAAGGGACCAGGATCTTGAGTGGACTTAATGTTTAAATAACTTGCCCAAGGTCAAAAGGCTACTAAGTGACAGAGTCCATATTTAAGCCCAAATGATCTGAACCCACTACAACATGTTTTAAAATCCTACATTTAAACTCAAAAAATCAATTTCACAAATACAGAAATAGGAAGAGGTGATATTTCACCAATTCATAGGCAAAGGGCTTGGGCATATCATTTGATCACAAGTAAATAGCATGACAAGGGCCACCCCCAAAGCTGCATTGATGGACATACAATGGAAAAGATCTTTTCAGAGTCTGATTCTTCTGCCAGCCATCCCTCCAGCAATGCACCATCCACCAACTGGGCGAAGGTACCTGCAGGAGGGTGAGGCAGGCTCAAATCACATAAGCTGCTCATCTGACTCCTTTGTCTGTGTAGTTATCATTGTTCAGTCCTGTCCTACTCTTCATGACTCCATTTGGGTTTCCATGGCAAAGATACTGGGGTGGTTTGTCATTTCCTTCTCCAGCTCATTTTACAGAAGAGGAAATTGAAGCAAACAGGGTTAAGGGACTTGCCCAGGGTCACACAGCTAGTAAGTGTCTGAGGCTAGAATCTGAAGATGAATCTCCCTGACTCCAGTCCCAGCACTCTATCCTGGAATACTAACTCTTCCAGCAGCCTTGGGATTTGAGCATACTAAATAACAAAAGGGAATTAATGAAGTTAATATTTGTAGATTAAATATCTCTACCAGGCACCCCCTCATTTGTCTCCTGGGAAATTTTGTCCCTTCTGAAACAGAATTGAAGGGACTTAGAGTGGGTACAGTAAGGGTAGGGAAGCAACATGGCAGAGCCTAATGGAATTCAACTCCATTCCAAGAGTATTTATCACGTTTTCCCCAGCAACCAAGCACTAAATTAGGTGCAAACACATAATGAAAACAGCTTTTGCCCTCAGGATGCTTCCATTCTACTTGAAGGAGCCCAGGACTTGGAGCTGGACCACTTGGACACAAACCCTCCTGGCTCTATTTATTTCAAGTATGAACCTGGACAAATCATTTAAATCTTCAGAGACTAAATTTTCTAATTGGTAAAATGCCACCCACCCCCAACAATCTACATCACAGGGCTGTTGTGAGGGATGTGCTTTGTAAAATTAAAAACATTAGATAAAAATGATCTATTATTATTACATGCACAGCCTAGAAGACCATTCATAGAAGTTGGAAGGGACCTTAGAGATTAAGTTCAGTCCTTTCATTTTATAAATGAAAAAAAAAATGAGTCTCAGAGAGTTGCCTAAAGTCACACAAGACATGTGTGTAAATGACCAGATTCCAAACCTTTTGATTCCAGGCTCCAAATTCCTTCCACTATACCACCTACCACTCTAATAGGAGTATCAAATGAGATGATGTGACTATAAAACCCTACATAGGTGGCAGCTAGGTGGCACAGTGGATAAAACGCCCTGCCCCAGAATCAGGAGGACCTACCTCAAATCTGGCCTCAGACAGCTGTGTGACCCTGGACAAGTCACTTAACCCTGTTTGCCTCAGTTTCTTCATCTGTAAAATGAGCAAACCACTCCAGTACCTTGGTCAAGAAAACACCAAATTGGGTCACAAAGAGTGTGACACAACTGAAAATGACCAAAGAACATGAGTTTAAGAAGCTCAATGTCTTTCAAGTGTGGAGGCAGCAGCCTAATCCTTGTTACTGGTCAAGCTGAGGCTGATGGTGCTATAACTAGGACCTAAGTGATTCAGTCTCTCTATGGCATACATCACTCCTCTCTGGGACCTGATCACCTACTTCACTAGGAGATGCTCGCATAGAATGTTTCACCCCAAAGTCGTTTTTCCTGAGTTCTTCTATTTCCCACTTCACCATATAATGAGTCCTTCTGGTTAGACTCAGTAACTCTGAAAGAACTCATTAGCATTAAGCTAATGGAAGCAAAAATGCAGCTTTGTGTAGTGGAAAGAAAACAGGACTTAGCGTCGGAAGATGGATTTGCCACATCACTTTTGTGACTATGGACAAGTCACTTCATCTCATCGGGTCTCAGTTTCCCCAGCTGAAAAATGAGGCAGTTAGACTAGATGATTTCTAAAGTCCCTTCCAGCTCTGAATCCTATAAATTATTATGAAGCCTACAACTAGATGACATGTAAGGTACCTTTTAACTGTAACATTCTGTGATACTCTGGAAATGTAAAGTGACAATATTCACTTCACACTGTGATTCCTTCCTAGGCCACTGTGGACACCAGAGATTGGCAACACTTTCCCTTGTTACTGCTCATTTTGTAGTCGGAGCTGCCACCTGAAAATTACCTTTCTTCCACCTGCACAGACAGCTCAGCCCTGGTCAGTCACTTTGGGAATTAACTCAGTGGAGAGGGAAGAAAAAGAAAGACAGATTTAGGCAAGATGGATTGCTTTGGGAGAGAAGTTGTTCTCCCTAGCCTGTTTTTCCCAGCGAATTTAAAGCATTGGGCAGATCGATTTGGGCCTCATTCACTAAAATAACAAAAATTATGGCTGTTCTATTAGAGAATGTCAATATAGCTTGTTGGAAAGAGTGGGGGATTTGAGAGTCAGGGGATCTGGGTTTTGATCTTACTTCGTACTAATTAGCCTCGTGAGTGAGCAACTCACTTCTCCCTGGGTCTCAGTTTCCCCACCAGTAAAATGAAAAGGCTAGACCAGATTGTCTCAGATGTAACACTGACAGGACTGACTTGGCAATTAATTGAATATGAATACTGACAAGCCAAAAATATTTCTGTATCTGTCATATTCCTTGTGGTAGTCTGAAAAAACCTCTGGCTTTTTGTGCCTAACCTTTCTTGAAAAAAAAAACACCATCTCTGCCTCCTCCTTGATTGACATGGACCCCTTCCCAATCCCTTTTCTGGAACCCTCTATTCCTGGAAATTCCTGTGCCCTATGCATCCTTGCTAATTTGGTATGTCTCTGCATATGAAGTGGAGAACCAATCAGAAGTATGTGTCTGACCCTCCTTAGAAAACATCTGGCCTTCTGCATCTGTGAGTGTCCCTATAATGTTGGACTCAGAGTTCTGTGGCCTCAAACTTGGAAGAGTAATGAGAGTCTGGCATAAATTGGGCACTGGTCATGAGTACTGCCTCTCACGAGGCCATCGATACCCTTTCTTCCTCTGGTTGTGACCTACAGATAATCTCATCTGTGCTGGCTGAGTCATACGTGTATCTTGACCCGGAAGGACCCAATTATTCCCCTATCTCTCCAGTGACTGTGATCCAGAAGTATCCTTGCCCCTGGAATGTCTCAAGTAAGCTGCAGATCTTCCTTTGTGAATTATACTCTGCTGGGTACAGGCCTATAACTTTTAGAATAATTGGCTCATTTGCTTCTCCTGAGGAACCAAGTCCCCGCAAAAGTTTAGCTGCAATGGCCTGAGACATTCCCCCTATTAGATAAAAGTTCCATGAAGTCAGGAATCTTGCCTTCTTCATTTCTGTATCCTGTCTAGATTTCAGCCAAGGCTCTGTGCATAATATGTACTTAATAAAAATTTGTTGAACTGAATGGAGATTTTAATCTAAAGTGACTGGGTGCCATGATGGAAATCAGGAAGACCTCAGTTCGAATCTCATCTCTATCACTTACTACCTATGTGACCTTGGGCAAGTCCCTTGACCTCTCTGGCCTGGTCAAAATGAAAGACATGCTTTTTATGTCCTCTACAATCCCTTCCAACTCTAAATCTGCTCGGTTTGGGATTGTGTAACCTCATGCCTACAGAAAATGGTTCTTGTCATCAGACCAACACCAGTGGAATAATGATCACTCCTGAGTAAATCACTGAGTGTAACATTTTTAAAAAGTTTCCTTAGCATTTCCCCTTTGCCTTCCTATAAAAGAACATTGATACCTTTTGTTTTTGTATCACCTTCATTTCCAAATATATCATTCTTCACTCTCCTACCCAGCAAGCCATCCTTTATAAGAATTTTTTTAGAAGAGAAAAATGGAGCAGTTTCACAGAAGTAACTGACGTATCAACCAGATCTAATGGTTATGCAATGTTTCTTTGGTGAGGGCAATTATCACCAGACTCCACCCCATGAAAGCAAGGCTTCAGTTCAGTTGAGTAATTTTTAATTGTGTCCAACTCTTGGTGACCCTATTTGGGATGTTTTTTTCTTGCAAAGATACTGAAGTGTTTTGTCATTTTCTTCTCCAGCTCATTTTACAGATGAGGAAACTGAGGCAAACAGAATGAAGTGACTTGCCCAGGGTCACAGAACTAGGAAGTGTCTGCTTCCAGATTTGAACTCAAGATGATGAGTCTTCCTGACTCCAGGGCTAGTGCTTTATGCACTATGGCTCCACCTAGCTGCCCTGACTACCCTGAAATGACATATCAATTAAATCTAATGGCGTATGCAATGTTTCTTTAATGGGAGCCATAATCTCAAGACCCTGCCCATGAAGGCAAGGCTGGTTTTTCCGTACAAGGTCTGTGTGTAGTTTGTACATGTTTGATGACTAACTGATTAAACAGGCTCAGAGAACTAAAGGTTCAGCCATGACTTAGCTTCCCAGTGCCCTAAGTATGAGAACCAGGGCAAAAGTAGTGGCTCAACTCCTCCCTTCAGGCTTCTGACACGGTGGCAGGGACCCTGTGCCCAATGGAATCAATGGTCTGAGCTTGCTAAATAGCATTGCCTTTGCTCAGAATACCCTACCCCAGCCATGACCAATCATACCTCCTTTTATTAACTCAGATGTCTCTGCAAAGAAAGGAAGGAAGGACATTTTCCAAGCACTTCTTCAGGGTCCAACCCAGACAACAGGCAAGTCACTTTAATCTCAGAATCCCAGTTTACATGTCTGTAAAAGGCAGGTAATAATACTTTCCAAGCAGGGTGGTTGAGAATCAGAGGGGAGATTGTAACATGTTTCTCAAACTTTGAAGAGATAGTCAGTTATTATTATCCTCAAATCAGTTCCCTAGTCTCTCATCTGAGCTCCAGACCTTTTTCTAGCTGCTGGACATATCCATTTCCTGCCATCTTTTCAACAGTAGCCTTGCTGCTTAGACCAGAAACCATGCCCTAGAGGCTTTAACACTTAACATCTTTGGAACTGGCCCCCTAGGGCCTCACCCCCTGGTCCCCCATTAGTGACCCACTGCTTCTAAGCTCAGCTCCATCTATGCTTCACTTCACAGCGGGGCCTAGACAGCAGCCTGGTCACACCTTCCCCTTCCCGTTCCTTTCCAGTTCTAGAACCATCATCAAATCTGTCCTTGCTTCTAGAAAGAGTGCATTCATCTACTCCCCTAAGCTCCATTCAACCATTCCTAGAGCTTTCCAAAACAAAATATCTTCCCTGGCCACCACTCCCTCATATATATTACCTTCCCCTATTAGAATGTAAGTTCTTTGAAGTACAGACTGTCTTCCCCTTTGACTTTGTATCTCAGAATTTAGCACTTCCTCTCCAGGCTCCTGGACTCCTGCTATCTTCTTTCTCTTTTTCTTTCTTTATCTGCTTGTTTATTTTCAGTTTTCAACATTCACTTTCATAAGATTTTGAGTTCTAAATTTTCCCCCTCCCTCCATTCTCCCCTCTCCAAGATGGCATGCAATCTGACATGCAATCTGACATAGGCTGTATATGTACAATCATAGTATGCTTCGATCTGTATTCAGACTCTGTATTTCTTTCTCTGCATGTGGGTAACATTTTCCACCATGAGTCTTTTGGAATTGTCTTGGATAATTGCACTGCTCAGAAGAGCTACGTCTATCAAAGTTGGTCATGGCACAATGTGGCTGTTACTGTGCACAATGTTCTCCTGGTTTGCTCATTTCACTCAGCATCAGTTCATATAAATCTTCCCAGGTTTTTCTGAAATCCACCTGCTCATCATTTCTTATAGCACAATAGTATTCTATTACATTCATATACCACAACTTGTTCAGCCATTCCCCAATTGATGGGCATCCCCTCAATTTCCAGTTCTTTGCCATCAGAAAAAGGGCTGCTATAAATATTTTTGTACATGTAGACTCCTGGTATTTTCATTGGCTGTCCTCCACCCCTGGAATTTCTCTCCCTCCTTATCTTTGCCTCTTGGCTTCCCTGGCTTTCTTCAAGCCCTAGCTAAACTCCCACCTTTACTGGAAGTCTTTCCTGATCCCCCCAAACTCTAGTGCCTTCCCTCTATTGATTTTCTCCAATTCACCCTGTATACACCTTGTTCATACATAGTTGCTTTTATGCCGTCTGCCCGATAAGACTGTGAACTCCTTCAGAGCAGGGACTGTCTTTTGCTTTTTTTTTAATTCCTAGCGCTTAGCACAGTGCCTGGCACATAGTAGGTGCTTAATAAATGCTTATGACCAACTGGCACATAGTAAGCAGTTTAAAAGTACTTTTCCTCTTATTCAACTAAATGTTAACTTTTATCTAGCATGTGTATTTTGCAGCTGCTCTTTCCCCTTTATCAGATTGTGAGGTCTTTGGGGGCCAGATGTGTCTTACTTCATCTTTGTCTAGCTATTGTCTAGAACACTACCTGGCATACTCTAAGTGCTTTGTAAATGTTTGTTGAACTGAATTGAATTGATTGCATTGTGCTCAGCCCTGTCAGGCAGCCTCAGTTATGGAGAGCATAAAGTTTCTCTCCTCAAGAAACCCATTGTGACATTGCTGAAATCGAATGTGTCCAAAGATGTTGAGAGTGAAAGTGAAAGTCTAGATATACAGCTTCCTAATTTCTCATGGAGGAAAGAAGCAGTGGAGAAAGGAAGAGGAAGAGATGTTTTGGGTCTCACAGCTATGGATCTGGCTGTCGCTTTCCAGGTACATTGAATTACCTCCTTAAGAGTATGTGTGGACCTATTCTGGAAAACAACTTAGAATTATAGGAGAGAGGTCACTGAACATTCATACTCTTTGACCCAGTGACCCCACTACTGGACGTGTACCCCAAGGAGGTAAAAAAAAAACCAGAAAGACTCTATATATGCTGAATTATACATAGCAGCACTTTTAGTGGTAGTGAAAAACTGAAACTGACATGGGTCTCCATTGGTTGGGGAAATATTCAAACCAATTTTGTTATATGAACATATATGAATGTAAGAAATGGTGAATATCATTTCGGAGAAACAAGGATAGACTTATATGAAGTGATGTTGAATGAAACAAGCAGAACCAAGGGGAAGTATACATAAATGATTTGTTGGCATTGTTAAGTCACGTCTAATTCTTTATGACCCCATGGACTTCGTCCTTGGGGTTTTGGTTTTTTGGTTTTTGTTTGTTTGTTTTGAGGCAATCAGTGACTTGCCCAGGGTCACACAGCTAGTAAGTGTCTGAGACTAGATTTGAACTTGGGTCTTCTTACCTCAAGGGCCTGTGCTCTATCCACTGAGCCACCCAGCTGCCCCCCCATGGGGTTTTCTTGGCAAAGGTACTGGAGTGGTTTGCCATTTCCTCTCTCCTGTATGTTCCCCTTTTACAGATGAGGAACTGAGGCTAACAGGGTTAAATGACTTGGCCAGGGTCACACAGCTAGTAAGTGTCTGAGGCTGGATTTGAACTCAAATCTTTCTGACTCCAGGCCTAGTGTTCTATCCACTGCACCACCTAGCTGTCCCATATAAATCATTACAATAATATAAACAAAAACAACACTAAAAGGTGACAGAACTCTGATTAATTGTAATGACCAATCTTGGTCCCAAAGAGCTGATCATAAAACATACCTCCCAGTTTTTGGTGGAAAGATGCAAAACCATGAATGTGCAAAGTTCCTTGAGGGCAAGACAATGTGACTTTTGTCTTTGAATCACTAGATCACAATGCCTGGCATGTTTTAAGTGTCTACCAAATGCCACATCGGTGTGGCATACTTGTGTCCATGTCTGAGGGTAAGATGCACTCTATTTTACCTAACTGGTTTCTTTCATTAGAAGGATGGGTTCCATGGGAGGGAAGGGAAGGAGGAAAAAGGGAGAGGTTCCCAGAAGCAAAGGATGGTAGATAAAGGACTGGTTAGGTGTTATAGTAGTTAGAGGATTGGAGTTAGAATCAGGCAGATCTAAGTTCAAATCCTTACCAGCTGTTTGATCTTAGGCAGGTTTCTTAATCACTGTCTGACTCAGTTTCCTCATCTGTAAAATGGGGATAATGATAGCACCTACCTCTGAGGTCTGTGAGCCATTGGCTTCGCCCTTTGGTGGTCTCTCTTCTAGCCGCCTAGGCAGACCCAATGGGTTTACTGTCTGGTTTTAGCTCCTCAGTACATACCTACGATGGGTTTCTGATGGCCACCGCTTGGCGCCCGTTCTGTTCTGGAAAGCTCACAGCCAGTCTTTAGGGGTATTGACATCCTCCTCTTACCTTCCTACAGAGGTGAAAATGACTGAGTGCTAAGGAATACAACCTAGGTAGGAATTTTCTGAGCAGCAGGTGACAATAGAACCGGACACTTTCTGAGATTGCCTCAGAGCAGCCCCAGTCAAGGAAAGTCCAAAGTGAAGATCAAGACAGGAGATACACCACAAAAGTCATTGATTCTCCCAGATGGTAAGAGGATCTCTGCTTTGCTTGATTCACTCCAGCACTCATCAGTGTACGTTCACTGTTTAAACAATATAGGGGCCATGCAGGGGATATCAATATTGGCTTACAGCTGAGATGAATCGGTTGTCTATACAAGCAGTCACTATGCAGATCTCAGCCAAGCAGCCAACAAGGGGAACTGGCAATTTATTAACTGATTCATTAGTGATGCTATGCACTGGAAAGAACTAGCCTGAAACCTGGGATGTGCTGTAAATATTTAACAACCGGCTCTTCAAAATGTTGTGACATTTTAAAGTTTAATTCACATTATTAACATTTACTTTCTGAAGTCTAGATGATTAAAGAAAACAATAACAAATCAAGTCCTGATCTGTAGAATTTGCTGATTTCAGAGGTATAAATGTTCATACTGAGAATTTAACAGTAGTCTTTCAGGAGCTAGTTCCAGCACACCTTGGTCTCTCCCAACTCTGTAACTTATAGATCGTGGGCAAAATACTCGACCTCAGTTTCCTCATCTGTGGTGTCAGAATCAGACTTAGTAGGTGCTTTAGAGAACACTAATTATAGGACCATAGACTTATTACTAGAAGAGAATTTACAGAACATTTAATCCAATGGTTCCCAGTGCTTTTTGTTTTGTGAACCCGTTTCAAGAAGAATAATAGAACGTGTTGAACATTTAGGGGAATTTAATATACTACTCATAATATTCAATCATTATTTACTGCTTAAAGATTTTTTTAGCACTGACCCTTTGGACCAGGGAAGTGAATCTGCAAGGGCTTTGCAAACCACCAAATGGGAACTGAGCTAGTCAAACCCTGATCCCTGCAGCTGCAAAGTTGCCAGGGTGCTAGGACTTCAGGGATTTGTTCTGCCTTTGCTTTAATATGACTACAAAGCATACAAAATAGCCACATAAATGGTCCCTGCATGGGACATTCTGCATTGTATATATGCACACATATACATATGTGTGCCTGTATTCATATATGTGATACCTGTGTGTTTACCACGTACACTGAGGTTATACCCTCATATACACATGTATGTACACCTGTCCATACATGTGTACATGTCAGAAGAGAAAAGGCTATATATATTACAAAGTGATATCTCATTCAAAGGGTGACAGATGTTACAAAGGTAAAATCGACAAACCTTGGCAACAAGTAAAGAGGGCAGAGTAAGTGAGGAGTCAAGGACGGGACCTACCCTGCAAGGCTGGTTGACTGGGAAAATGGTGGTAACTTGAACAAAAAAAAGAAAATTAAGAAGAGGAGAAAATCTGGGGGAGAAAAGAATGAGTTCAGTTTTGGACATGTTGAGTTTAAAATGTTAATGGAACATCCTGCTTGAAATGTCCAATAGGCAGTTAGAAATACAAGATAGAAGGTCATCAGAGAGTTTAGGGCTGCATACGTAGATTTGAGAATCATTTGCATAGAGATGATAATTAAGCCATGAGAAATGATGAGATTGCCAAGTGAAATAATATAGAGGGAGAAGAGAAGAGGGTCCAGGATGGAGTCCTGTAAGGCATCCACTCTTAGTGGGTCTGACCTAGATGACAATCTAATAGAGGAAGCAGAGGAGTGGTCAGATAGGAAGGAGGAGAAGCAGGAGAGAGGAGTGTCCTGAAAACCTAGAGAGAAGAGAGTATAAGAGAGAATAAAGTGATTAACCATGTCAAAGGCTACAAAGAGGACCAGAAGGATGAAGACTGAGAAAAGGTCATTAGATTTGGCAATTAAGAGATCATTAGTGATTTTGAAGAGGGCACTTTGGGTTTAATGGTGAGGTCAGAAGCCAGACTGTAGAGAATTCAGAAGAGAGTGACAGGAAATGCAATGGAGGCATCTATTATAGAAGGCTTTCTCAAGGAGTTTAGCCACACAAGAGAGGAGAGGGATGAGATGATATGAGGTGATAGCCAGTGGTGATGGATGGATCAAGTGAGAGGTTCTGAGGATGGAGAGACATGGGCATGTATATAGGCAAGGAAGCACCTGAATGGACAAGGAGAGATGGAAGACAAGTGAGAGAGTAGAGATGATAGAAGGGATAGACTGCTGGAGAAGACAGGATGGAATGGAATCACTTATCCATGTAGATGAGTTTACCTTGGCAAGAAGGTGTCACTTTATTATGTGAGACAGTGGTAACGGTGGCAGAAGGCATCAGGCTGCTGCGAGTTTAGGAGTAAGGGAGAAGAGAAAGCTCTTGCTAAATGACCTTATTTTTTGGGGGTGAAATATGAGATAAGTCTCTCAATGGAGAAGCGGGAAAAGGAGGGGCCATGAGAGGTTGGAGAAGGGATGAAAAGATTTGGAAGAGCCACTGTGGTGAGCAGGATAGTGAGTCAGTTAGGGAGGCATTAAAAGATTGCCTTGCTTCATTGAGGACCCAGCTGAGACTGCATAACATAAATTTGTAGTGGATCTGTTCAGTAAGGTTTCATGATTTTTTCCAGCTTTGTTTGGCAGCCTGTGAGTAGGAGAGAAGGCACTGAGTATAAGGTGGTTGACACATAGTGTTTAATACTTGCTTGTTGAGTGACTGAGTTGTATGGTGGATTAAGTGGAGAGAGGAAAGACATTGGAAACAAGGAGACCAATTAAGAGGTAATTTCATTAACTTAGGAGAAAGGTGATGAAGACTCAACTAGGGTTAGTGTTCATAGATGTGAAGAATGGGACAGACGTGATAGATATTGTGGAGATGGAATAATAAGATAACTGTTCAATACGGGGGATGGAATGGGAGAATGGGAAGAATCAAGGTGACTGAAGCAGTGAACCTGAGGATCGGGAAGGATGGAGCTGAGCTCAACAGATGTAGAGAAGCTTAGAGAAGGTGGGGGAGGGGCATGGTTGGTATAAAGGAAGTTATCAAATTCCGTTTGCAACATGTTGTGTTTGAAATGTCAATGTGACATCCAAATGGAGCCATCCAATGGGGAGATGGTAACATGGGGCTGAAGTAAAGAGTAGAAATGAGGACTGGACAGCCGTATTTGGGAATCATCTAACAGAGAGCCTTGCATACAGTAGACACTTAATAAGTATTCATTTTAAATAAGAAAAATCCATTGAATTTAATCAATCTCAAAAAAATAATTTAATCAATCTCATTTTTAAGGCTATTAAAACTACACATTCAATTCCAGGCAAATCAAGGTGATTACTAGTGAGAGCCCACTAGTCATTAAACTGCCTGTTCCATTGTTTAACATAAAGTAAAGAGCTTTCTTCTGGACAAGACGGATGATTAAATCAATTCTCCACTGCTGCAATTTAGACTCTTTTTCCTAGTTCTATTGTCTATTGTCTACTGTGGGGTTACAGAGAACCAGTTGGTTGACATCCCCCTCATTTCAACTCTTCATATATGCCATTTGAAGTCAGTTCTTAGCCCCTCCAGCCTCGACTCTGGTTTTTCCAGATCCTCTTTACAACCCAGGTGCCAAAATGGCACCGAATGAAGTTGTCAAATAATTGGCCATTTGTTCGAGCCCAGTTATTGAAGTCCCATTCAAAACAATTCAATCTGAGCTCATCACTTTCCATTTTCAATCATTTAGCCTTCATTCTTATGAATTAACCCAAGCAGAAATTCAGTACAATTCAACTCTTCTAAGCATTTATTATTCAGTTACAGGGATTATGTTTAGTGCTGGTGATACAAAGACAAAAAAGAAACGGTCCCTGACCACAAGGAGTTTATAAAGGAACACATATAAAGATCTGAAAAGGACCCTAGAGGCCAGCTAGTCAAAACCTTCTTATTTTACAGATGAGGAAACTGAGGTTTAGAGAGGTTAAGTCACTTGTATGTATCTATAGGGTCATATAGATAGATACATATAGATATGTATACTTAAAGTAATAGGTATAATTATATAATATATACATTTGTGGTAATACAATTATTAGTGACAGACAGGATTCTGAATTCAGTGCTCTTTACTATACTGCTATGCTTCTCAACATGTAGGGCCTAGGCAAGAGTGTACCCACAAAACTAAGACTGGGATCTTAGAGTATGCATCACTCATCTTTGTCCTAACAGTAAATAGCCTCCTTTTTCTGAGCAGCAATGGTAAAAACTTTAACCTAGCTGAATCAGAGGATTATAATAGTAACTCATATTTATTATTATAGTGATTAAAAGTTTTCAAAGCACTTTCTTCAGAGAAAATTGGCAAGGCAAATGGTACAAGGAATTTTATTTCTATTTTACAAATGAGGAAACTGAGGCTCAGAGAATCAACTGATTACTAAGTGTCAGAACCCTACAAGTGATCCTTTCTAGTCCTCTGATGAAGGCAAGGGGACTGCTGTTAAGTAGCTGTATGTCCTGAGGTAAGTCATAATCTCTCTGGGCCTCAAATTTCCTCTCCTGCAAAATGAAAGTGTTGGAATAGAAGATCTCTAAGGTCCCTACCAATTCTAAATCTTGGGATCTCTGCCTGAGAATAGCCTGAAGCATTGTTAAGTAGCAATAACACAGAGTATGTAGAGACCAGAAATGGCATCAGGAAAATGAGTTCAAATCACACCTTAGCTGTGTGACCCTGAGCAAGTCACTTAACCTCTCTTTCCTTCAGTTTTTTTCATCTGTAAAATGAGGGGGTTGGATTTGATGGCTTCTATGGTTCCTCTCAGCTAAAAATCTATGAAGCTCTGATCCTTCTGACACACATCCTGTCATGATTCAATACAGCACCTACAAATCCAATTCTCGACAAAAAAACAAGGTGAGATTCCTGGGAAGCAATTTATTCCTAAGCAGTGTAGAAGGGGAAAGAGTCGACAAGGTGGGGGAGGGGCTCTAAAACATCAGTAATCTCTTTAGCTTGGTATCCGAGCTCTCTAGCTTCTCTGGTTTTTTCCTGCTCCTCCAGGCAGATCACATTTCCATGGTGATTTCCTTGCTTAGTCAGGAGATCACCAGGGAAGAGTTTCTACTTTGTAGGGACCATGTTTGTCTAGGCTAGCTTGTGCTATTGTCCCTCATACAAAAAGAGGCAACCCCCAAGCCCCATGAGTCATAATAACTCCAACTCACATTTATGTAGTGTGTTAATATTTACAAAGAAATTTTCCCACAACAACCTCTAGGAGGCAGGTGGTATGAGTATTTCCCATTTTTGCAAGTGAGGACACTAAGTCTCAGAGAAGTGAAGTAAATTGCCTAAGGTCACAGAATTAGGTAGTAGCAAAGCCAGAATTCAAACCTAGCTCTTCAGATGGCCAACCCAGTCATCTTTCCACTGTAGGACACTGCCTCCCCAAAGGGGATGGATGAATCTTTACCTCTTTTCCCCTGCATCCACAAGGTCTAGTCTATAACCGGAAAGATACAATACAGAGAGATAAGATTCAGACAAAGAAGGACAATTAACATGGTCAAGAGCTCCTTTATAAAAACAGAGACATGAACATTCAGGCTCACACACACACAAGCATGCTCACACACACACACACACACACACACACACCAACTTGTCTGGAAAGACAGAGGGTAGAATAATTAATATTTTAAAAAAAACATAAAGGATATGGAGAACATGACCATATTCTTGAATACTCAATTGTTATTGTTGTTTGTCCGTTCTCAAAGAGGACTATGACATCAGGGAGGTGATGCCACGACATGCAAGTAAATTGGATTTAAGTGAGGGAGGGCTGTGCAAAGTCACTGGCCTCACTTTCTCCTCCAGAATTATCTGGGTCCAGTGGCAAGATATAGATCAGGATAACTGGAGACAACCCTGGAAACAGTGGGAGACCTTGGCCTTTTTAAGCTAAGGTCTTTAATAGGTCTTAGAATGACTGAGGCAACAATCAACGATTAAGACTAGGTAAGAAATGAGGCAGAAAATGGCCTCTTTACCTAGTCAAAAAAAAATCAATCTGGGAGGGAAAGAGTAAATTTTGATCCCTGAAACTTTTTCCCTCCCAGATTGATTTTTTTAAAAAAATACTCACTTATACAATCATATAGTACTGGGAAGGGAAGGGATCTTTCCATGTAAAGGTGGGGTTATACCCCTCCACCCCAATTAATCCCAGAAGGCTCAGCTTGAATCAATCAATAAAAAGCAAATAAGTATGAATGAGTCTTTAATTGATTTGAAAGGATTATAAGAGGTTTTGGGTCATTGGATGAAAATATATGATACCACACAGGAAATATCTTGTGATTGGTTGAAAATAATCACTTGTCAGGGTACCTCGGTGGTGTAGTTGATAGACCACTGGCCCTGGAGTCAGGAGGACCTGAGTTCAAATCTGATCTCAAACCAGACACTTGACACTTACTAGCTGTGTGACCCTGGGCAAGTCACTTAACCCCAATTGCCTTTAAAAAAAAAATCACTTATGCCCTGAGGAGCTAAGAATAAGAACAGTAAGTAGTCCAGATGAGTCAGGGAAATAGTGATTGATTCCCGTAATGAATAATACCTAAGAAGGAATTGACCTTGAAGCATGGTGAATTTCTCTCTTCTGCCCCCATTGACCAGGGTATAATCTTGTAAACTTCAAAAGAAAAGCTTGGAAGATCTGATGCTACCACCAGTGTTGGTAGCCAATGTCCACTGGAGCTAGTAGTAGTATGCCCAGAGTAGCAGTAGCTGATGGGAAAGTCTATATCAGGAGCTAAAAGACACATCAAGGACAAACTAGATGCACTAAGGAAAGGCAATTTTAGGACTCTACAAGGACACCGACCTTTAGAGTCCAGCTTCATGAGGAACTTTATTAGGACCCCACAAAGGGAGAAAAGGAATTTTAGTAACCCAAGCTGTGAATTATCTTTTTACTTTCAGTCTCCATACATATGTTCCCTACACATGTGTCTCACTACCATTTTTACTATAAATTTGAGCCCACTCTCCTATAGGGACCTTATGTACACAAGAGGAGAATATGCCTCAGTGTGAAGGAATTGTTTCTGTAACAACTATCTTATCTATATTTGCTCAGTAAACACCCTTCCTAAAAGCTAATTATGTCTGGCTGATAATCAATGGGAAGCACACCAGTGGGGGCTTGTAAACAAAAGTACCAGGAGCGCCATCCCCTTAGGCTTACCCCAAGAACCCTAAGGGAAGAAGTAAACAGCCACCCTTTGGAGACCCAGTAGCCAGTACCAAGTGGGAGTTGAGGGATTAACCCTTGAGAGGGTACTACATTAACAACCCTCAATAGTGGAATCAAAAGATTTAGAGCTGGTAGAAATTTTATTTTATATATGATGAAGCTAAGACTTAGGGAGGGATGCAAATGCACCTCTTGAAGCTTGAAAAGGGTAAATTTAAGACAAGAAAAAGGAAGTACTACTTTAAACAGTGAGTAACAAACTTTTGGAGCTTGTCATCAATTATTCAATCTGCAAACATGTATTAAGCATGTATTATATAATAAACACTGTGTGCTAGGCACTGGGAATGCAAAGACAAAAATGAAATAGGAATCTTACATTCTAGCAAGGGAAACAACATGGTCACAACAATGAATGCATTCCTTGTGGGGAATTTTTGGAAGAACATGGAATTTCATAAGATTGGCAGGCACAGATGGGCTGCAGTCTGCATTCTTACAAGGAACTCTTGAATCAATGAGATCATGATGCATTTGAGTAATTTGAATATATTTTATATATGTATATGACAACCCTAATTGCGTCCTTGAAACCTTCCATGATCTCATCACCATTATCATCCCAGGAGAAACAATCTTTTCTTCCATTGGCCCAGAAAATCACTTTGTTTGCACCTCTGTTTTGGATTTGATAAACTGGGAAGAGTACTGGCCTTAGAGACAGCAGATACCTGAGTTCAAATCCTGCATTAGAAAGCAACCTGTGATCATGGATCAATTATTTAACCTTTGTGAGTCTCAGTTTCCTTAATTAGTAAAATAGGCATAATATTAGCCTGTAGTGCCTACCTCATAGGGTGGATGTGGGGCTTAAATGAGAAGGTAGGTAAAGATCCTTGCACAGCTTAAAACACTATGTAAATGTCATTTACTATCATATATCCACGTTCAATTTTGTATCATAGATTCTTAAGTTTTGGAGATCTGTCATGTGGAACTAGGTAGTGCGGTGCGGATAGAGCACCAGGCCTGGAGTCATGAAAGACCTGAGTTCAAATCTGACCTCATACACTTATATACATACATACATACATACATACAGCTGTGTGACCCTGGGCAAGTCATATGACCCTGTTTGCCTCAGTTCCCTCATCTGTAAAATGATCTGGAGAAGCAAATGGCAAACCACTCCAGTATCTTTGCCAAGAAAACCCCAAATAAGGTCAGGGAGAGTCTGGAACAACTGATCAACATGTGGAACAGGGAGGGGAAGGAGGGAACAAACATTTATTAAGCATCTACTATGTGCCAGACATTGTGCTAAGCTCTTTAAAAATATTATCTGGCCTGGGAGATAGCTGCTATTATCATCCACATTTTACAGATGAGGAAACTGAGCCAGACAGAGGTTACATGTCTTGTCCAGAGTCATACAGTTAGTAAATGCCTGACTCCAGGCCAGTCGGACTCCACTAGCTGCCTCCAAGAGCACTTAGGATTGTTTGGCTTGGCCCCACAGAACAGAAGCTGAAACAGTGGGTAGTAATTGCAATTAGGTTTGATGGCTGGAAAAAATATTTGACAATTAGGACTGTTAATCATGAATGGGTACTGTGGGAACAGGAAGGAAGGAAGGAAGGAAGGAAGGAAGGAAGGAAGGAAGGAAGGAAGGAAGGAAAGAACGAAGAGAGGCAGGGAAGATGGAAAGAGGGAAAGAAGGAGGGAGGGAGGGAAGGAAGGAGGGAAGGAAGGAAGGAAGGAAAGAATGAAGAGAGGCAGGGAAGATGGAAAGAAGGAAAGAAGGAGGGAGGGAGGGAGGGAAGGAGGGAGGGAGGGAAGGAAGGAAGGAAGAGAGGCAAGGAGGGAGGAAATAAGGAAGGAAAAAGGGAAGAAAGGAAAGAAGGAGGGAGGGGAGGAAGAAGGGAGAGAGGAAAGGAAGGATGGAGGGAGGGAAGAAGGAAGGAAAGAAGGGAGGCAGGGAGGGAGGAAAGAAGGAAGGAGGGACGGAAGGAAAGCAAGGAAGGAAGGAGAAGGTAAGGAAGAAGGAAGAAAAGAAGGAAGGGAGGGAGTGAGGGAAGAAGGAAGATCTTTAAGACACCTTTCACTGATGCTTTTTTTCATGCAGGTGGCCCTTTAAGAGTCTTGGGGAGGGGCTGTTCCCCTTTTGCAGAGCTGGATGAAGCTGGGTTGTGGTCTGGAAGAGCCAGAATCTGGGGTTTAAAGGGCCCTGCCTTCATTTTTTTGGTGGCAGAAGCTTATGCTCCCCAGCCCTTTGCTTCATCCAATTCTGAGCTCGAATAATCAAGTAAGTAAGACATTTCTCCCCAGCTTTCTGGTGAAGGCCTGGGGAAGCGGTATTGCCTCCTTCTGGAGACCTGGAGAGAGGCGTTTCTGCAGAAGCAAAGGCTGCCAGGTCCCCAGGCGTGGCCGGGCTGAGGCTGCATCCTTGGTGCCAAGCCGCCACCTAGAGGCATTAGTTTCCAAAGGGATAAGACATTTCTTAACACAACAGGAGAAAAGGGGTTGGGGAGGATGGGGAGGTGGAGAGAAAGATCAAAGGACATCAGGGGAGTGGGGAGGCTAATATCTCTTTATGAAGATCAGGCAACTTAGCAGCCCCCAGATTGATGACAGAACTCTCCCAGCTCAGTTCACATTTGTGCTGGCACAGGCCAGAGAAGACTCATTTGTAAAGTCTGTTTCATGGATCCTATCTTTTGTGATGCAGCCAATCAGTTTGCTCCACTGCCCACAGGAAGAGGGATCACCCTCCAAGGACCTAAGATTCCACTGGACCCAGATCTTGATATACTCTCCACTTATACAGATTGCAGCCCCTTTGTGCTAGGACTAAAATGATCCATCCATGGCTGGCTCCAAGCTGGGCAGTGTCTTAGTTGACAGACAAGATACACAAATTCAGATTGGTTGGACCTCCTTAAATCCAATCTTGCATTATTATTATTCCCATTTCACAAATGAAGAAACTGAGGCACAGAGAGGTTAAAAATGACGCGCCTAGGGGCAACTAGGTGGTGCAGTGGATAGACCACTGGCCCTGGAGTTAGGAAGACCTGAGTTCAAATGTGATCTCAGACACTTGACCCTTACTAGCTGTGTTGACCCTGGGCAAGTCACTTAACCCCAAATGCCTCACCAAAAAAAAAAAAAAAAAAAAAGATTTGCTTAGAGTCGAATAGCTAGTTAAGTGTCTGAGGCAGAATTTTAACTCTTCCACACTCCAAGTCCAGCTTTCTGTCCATTAAGCCACCTGTCTGCCTCAAAGCTGTTCCATTAATTCAATTCAGTTTAACACACATTTATTAAGTGCGTACTATATACCAGACACTTTACTAAGCACTTGAAATATGAAGACAAAAACAAAACAGTCCCTGCCCTCAAGGAGTTTGTATTCTAAAGGGAGAAAGTATCATATACACAGATCAACAAATATAAAATACACTCAAAATGAATTCAAAGTAATTTCTAGAGAAAGAGAGAAACAGCTCTAGCAATTCAGGGGATTAAGGGATAAATGAATGAATGGTTTATTAAAAGCTTACTATGTGCAAAACACTGACTGTGCTAAGTAGAAAACTGAGATAGCCCCTGCCCCCAAGGAGCTCACATTCTAATAGTGGAGGTTTCAGCTACAAGTCAGACAGAAAAGTGCATGAGCTGCCTCAGGAGGTAGTGGGTTTCTTCTCTCTGGAGGTCTTCAGACAAAGGCTATATAAACATTTATTTGTCGGGGATGTTTGTAGAAGAGATTCATATGCAGATACAAGTTGGAGTAGAGGTGCTCTGGGGTCCCTTTCCAGGACTGGATTTTCAGGTTTTGCAAAATTGATGACCCAGTAATTTTAGCCAGAAAATTAACAATTTTTTTTTTTTTTGCTGTTATATTGTTTCCATGGTGTCTGATTCTTCATGACCCCATTTGGGATTTTCTTGGCAAAGATACTGGAGTGGTTTGCCATTTCCTTCTCCAGATCATTTTAGAGAGGAAACTGAGGCAGAGTTAAGTGATGGTGCACAGGGTTATACAGCTACTAAATGTATGAGGCAAAATTTGAACTCAGATCCTCCTGACTCCAGGGCTCTATCCACTTTGACATCTCACCGCCCCTGAGACACTAAGGTTAAGAGACTTGCCCAGAGTCACACAGCTAGTAAGTGTTCGAGGTCAGATTCGAACTCACAAAGAACAGTCTTCCTGACTCCAGACCCAGCACTCTATTCACTGAGCCACCTAGCTGCCCCAGAAAATATTCAAATATCATATTAATGAAACCAGTACCAGGACTACAACTTTTCCACATTTCTCTCCAGGCTGCACTCCTGTGACTCTCTGGACATTCTTAATCAAGTCATAGAAACATCTTCACCCTAAAAGTTCATATCACCCTTGGACTTCTCCTATTGAAAGCATCCTCCGCCCATGTGCAATCCTTCCTCTGATTGGCTGGTTCTTCCCAGACTCTCCATTTTGAGGATGCTCAGGTATCCTCGGTACTCCCAATTCCCTAAGATTTCTCTACCATTACCCCTCTTCCATACCTGTCTCCCCTTTCGGCTTCCTTTTCATGTATTGTCTTCTTCTATTAAAAGGTAAGCTCCCTGAGGGCATGGACTATCTTCCTTTCTGCTTGCACTGGAGAAAAGTGATTATTTTTCTATTATATTAATAATCAGTTATTAAATTAGGATTAAGATTTTTCCTTTCTATTTCTTAGTTCAAGGACCAGACCCTGTAGGTTATTCAGCCAGTCTCTGAAGGACAAGGCTGATAGATGACATCCAAGATCTTGGGCAGGACTCCACCCAACGAGGAGACCTTACTTTTGTTGATAGTGTAAACAGAATCTAATCTAGGTGAATTCTAGCCCCAAAGCATCAAGTCTATGCTCTTGCACCCCTCCACTGGAGTCTAGGTTAACCTGGTTTATGAAAGAAAAACCAACCAGAGTGGTCTGGGGAGAGATGGATTCCTTTGTCCAGATTGCTGGAGGTGACTGAATCTCATGATGAAGCCACATTCTCAGCAGGAGGAGCTGAAGGCTTTCAGCCCACTTCCTCAATTGAAGGTCCACCCCCTCATTAATTGTTCACCAATAAGGTTGATTTTTACCTGTAAGGGGTACCCCCTTTTCCAATTTAAGCATTTGGTGATCTACATGGTTTTGTCTTTGGTTACCTGGAGAAACCAATGACCATCAATTTATTGATTATCAGCTAACCTAATTAATAAATTGATTATTAATTATCCAGAAACTCTGTCTGCCTTTTCATTCATCTCAATTTGGATCCCTAGTGCTTAGCTGAGTGCCTGACACATAGCAAGCATTTAATAAATGCTTACTGACTTCACTCCAAAAGTGGGAGGAGGGGGATGGAAACCATCTGTTTGAATTTTTCTGTCCTTATTCCTTTGCTGGGCTTAGTTATTCTACTTGTTAGGGCTAGATTTATTTAATTTTTAAGTCAGGCTGCAGACAGGATGAGCTTATTATTCATGATTCCGTCTTCCACAGCAGTTACACTTCGGTCCCTGCTAAAATGCGGGAGTTTCACATAGCACCTAGTTGTGTACAAAAGTTCCCCTTGGAGTCAGACTTGATGTCTGACACTTAGAATCAGAGAGTCTGGAACTAGAAGCAATCTGTGAGATCATCCAGGTCAGCTCCTGAGGAAACTGAGGCCTCTAGAGGGAAGTGGCTTTCCCAAAGACTTCAACCAGGAACTAGCAGAAGGGGGATTCCAACCCAGGTTCTATGACCCTGCCTCCTTTGGTGGGGTCTCTATACACTGGTCTTACCAAGAAGCTAAAGTTGAATGGGGGTGACCTTGCATAGGCTTCAGAAAGTGCTTTTTATTTCTTTGTTTATTATCTATTTATTAGCCTTTAGCAGAGGTTTTAAGGTAGGAGGCAAACCCCAATCCGCTGGGAGGATGGAGGGGTATGAAAAATATAAACTGCCTTTCCTTTTGTTCTATATGCAATCAATTGCCAACTCTTGCCAATACTACCTCCAGATCTCACCTTTGCCCCCTCTTTCCACTCTGCACAGCCACTGCCCTAGTTCAAGTCCTGATCACCTCTCTAGATTATTGCAACAGCCTATTGTTCTCCCTGCCTCCCCTTTCCAATCCATCCTTCAGACAGTTGCCAAAGTGATTTTTCCCCCGCTTTGGCAGTCGGAGTTAAGTGACTTGCCCAGGGTCACACAGCTAGTAAGTGTCAAGCATCTGAGGTCAAATTTGAACTCAGGTCCTCCTGACTCCAAGGCCAGAGCTCTATCCACTGCGCTATCTAGCTGCCCTCAAAGCGAATTCTTAAGGAATATTTGACCATGCCACTGCCCTACTTATTAAACTCCAGTGGCTCTCTATATCCAGGATTAAATGCAACCCCCTCCCCCCATTGACATTTAAAGCCCTTCACTACCTGGCCCTAACCTACCTTTCCAGATTTATTCTATATTACTTTTCCCAACCTCCCTGCCAACATAAGGACTCTACATTCCCCATCACCGGGGTGGGGAGGGGGGAGAAGGGGAGGTCAAACAAAAAGCCCTTACTCAGTCTCACCGCTAAGCCCTTCAGCCACCAGGCATTGTCATCTGACTTGCCAATGCACCCAAAGGACTCCTGAGCCTTACTATAAGTCCTAAAGCCACACCCTTAGATCATGTGGCCCTTTGGTCTGCTCTGAGGCTGAACCCACCTAAATGTATTGTCACCCTGACTTAGAATGTGAGCTGAGAGTACATACTATATTGCTTTTCTATTTGTTGCATCAGGGCTTAGCACATAAGTACTTAAGAAATGCTTTTTTAAAATAACACACACACAGAGTTAAAATAAAGGCCTGGAGCAGAATCTATTATGCTTCAAATGAAGTAAAAAAGTGAGGGGTAGTAATCAAGATCTCAGGCAAAGCAAAAGCAAAAACAGATCTAATTAAAAGAGATAACCATGAAAACCACATTTTGTTAAAAGGTACCATAAACAATAAAATTATATAAAAATGTTTACAGTATGTTTCTTTGACAAAGGCCTTATTTCTCAAATATATAGAGAACTGAGTCAAATTTATAAAAATAAGAGCCATTCCCCAATTGATAAATGGTCAAAGGACATGAATAGGTAGTTTTCAGAAAAAGAAATCAAAGATATCTAAAGTCATATAAAAAATGCTCTAAATAACTATTGATTAGAGAAAGGCAAATTAAAGCATCTTTGAGGTACCACCTCATACCTATCAGAAATGAAAAATACTGGAGGGGATGAGGGAAATAGGTATAACTAATAAGCTGTTGGTAGAATAGTAAACTGATTCAACTGTTCTGGAGTACAGTTTAGAACTATGGCCAAAGGACCATAAAACTGACCTGGCAATACCACTACTAGGTATGTACTCCAAATGGGTCAAAGGAAAAGAAAATGTTGCAAAAAAACCCAAAACTAACAAAATGTTTATAGCAGCTCTTTCTGGGGTGGCAAAAAATCAGAAACTGAGAGGGTGCTCATCAATTGGGAAATAGCTGAATGAGTGGCATATGATTGTGATGCAGTCCTATTGTGCTGTAAGAAATTACTTGGGGGATGGTTTCAGGAAAAGATGGCAAGACATATATGAATTGATGCAAAATAAAGTGAGAAGAACTGGCAGATCATGGTGCACAGTAACAGCAATGTTGTCATGATAAACTGTGAAAGACTTGGTTACTCTGATCAATACAATGATCCAAGATCATTCTAAAGGACTTATGACAAATGCTATCCATCTCCAGAGAGGGAAGTGATGAACTCCGAATGCAAATTAAAATATTATTTTCTTGCTTTCTTTTTTTTTTTTACTTTTTGTAAAATGGAAATGGTTTGCATGATTCCATATGTATAATTGATGTCATTTTGCTTGCCTTCTCTGTGGGTGGGGAAGGAGAGAATTTGGAACTAAAAATTTTAAAAGAAAACAATGTTTAAAAATAAATTAATAATAAAATGTTTAAAAAGAAATACTTTTTAATTTATTCCTGGAGTCAGGAAGACTTGAGTTCAAATCATACCTCAGACACTCACTAACGGCTCACCCTAGGCAAGTCACTTAACTTCTGTCTACCTCAGTTTCTCCAACTGTAAAATGGGGATAATAACAATGATAATAATAATAATAATAATAATAGCACTTACCTCCCAGGGTTCTCTTGAGGATCAAATGAGATAATATTTGTCAGGCACTTAGCTCAATTCATGCTTCATAAAAATTTATTTCCTTCTTCCTACGTGCACTCAGTGGTCCAATCAAACTGGCTTTCTTCCTCTCACATGACATTCCATCTGCTGTCTGCTCTTGGCACAAAAGATTAAACCTCCTGCCTGAAATGCACTCATTCACCGCCATCTCTTAGAATCCCTGTTGGAACAAGGCTCAGCTGAAATGCCACATGACCTTTTCTTGCTCCTCCCAGCTGCCAAGGCTTTCCCCTCTGCCAAACTGCCTTGCATTTATTGTATGTATGTATACATGTGTATATGTGTACATGTATACACATATATACACACATATTTACATGTTTCCTCTCCAATAGAATGTCAGCTCCTTCTTTGTAATTCTAATACCTAGCACATAGTAGGCACTCAATAAATGCTTAGTGTTTGAAATACAGAATAAAAATAGCAACATAATAACTCACATTTTCATAGCACTTTAAGATTTACAAAGCACAGAGGCAGCTAGGTGGTGAAGTGGATAGAGCTCCAGCCTTGGAGTCAGGAGGACCTGAGTTCAAATGTGACCTCAGACACTTGACACTTACTAGATGTGTGACCCTGGGCAAACCATTTAACCCTGACTGCCTTAAAAAAAATTTACAAAGCACTTTCTTCATGAGCTGCTGGTGAGATATTCATTAGGATCACCATTTTATGAATGGGGCAGCATGTGTATTGAAACATACAGTTCACTTGGCATCAGAGAACCTACGCTTGAATCTCACTTCTGCTCCTTAGTAACTGTGTGCCCTTGAATAATTCACTGGGACTCAGTTTTCTTATCTATAAAGTGAAGGTTTTGGGCTCAGTTACTTTGGATGCCCCTTCTAAGACTAGATCCTATGAGAAACAAAACATAAGATTCCCTGAGAGGGGATAGGTTCATTCATTCATCTTCTGTCAGATTAGATCAAATAAGGTATCATGCAAGAGCAAAACTGCATAAAGGCATTCTCTTTATCAAATATTTATACCTCAGGGCATCAGAATGTTGCAGGTGTCTTTGTGAGAGTGGGTTTCAGTTGTTGAATTGAATTAAAGAGTGGAAGAGAAAGTAGGGAAGGAGAGAAAAGGAGGGAAAATATATGGAAGGAAGGGGGAGAGAGCAGTTTGGCGGAAAGGATTAGGGTGAGCATGAGGGGAGAAAATAGAAGGAAAACAGGAGGAGGTAATGGAATATAAAAAGTGGAGAGAATAGAAAGGGAAGAAAATAAGAGCTAGGGAGAGAATAGGAAGGATGGGGAAAGAATAGGAGGAATGAGGAGAGAACAGAAGAAAAGAAAAAGTTAAGGCCACTTGCCAAGCCCTCCCTCTTCTCTCCTCCTCCTTATCTCATTACTCAGATGCCTTCTTCCATTACCTCTTCTTTCACTGTCTCACAGGAAGAGATGGCCCTTCTCCTTGCCAAAATAAACCTCTGTACATGCACAAGTGATCTCATTTTATCCCATCTTCTCCAATACATTATCCCTTCTGTTATTCCCATTCTCTCATTAATCTTCAACTACTCCTTGTCTGCTGGCTGCTTCCCTACGGATTAAAAATATATCCATGTGGGGCAGCTAGGTGGCGCAGTGGATAGAGCACCAGTCCTCAAGTCTGGAGGACCTGAGCTCAAATACAGCCTCAGACACATAACACTTACTCGTTGTGTGACCCTAGGCAAGTCACTTAACCCTGTTGCCTAATCAAAAAAAAAAAATTACAAAAATATGTCCATGCTTCCCCCATCCTCAAAAACCTTCACTCGATCCATCCATCCCATACCTCTTCTATCTTTCATGGTTCTCTGAGGCCATTTACAAAGAGTGCCTCCACCACCACTTTCTTTCTTCTCACTCCCTTCTGAATTCTCTAGTGTGGTTTCTGACCTCAATGTTCAACTGAAACTGCGCTTTCCAAAGTCATCTGTGATCTCTTAATTGCTAAGTCTAATGGACTTTATTCTATTCTCATTCTTCCTGATAGCTTTTGACACTGTGGAACATGTCCTCCTTAATAATCCCTTCTCTGTAGATTTTCATGACTCTGCTCTCCCCTGGTTCTCCTCAGTCCTATCTGACTGTTCCTTTTCAGTCACCTTTGCTGGGTCTTTGTTCAGGTCACACCACTAATAGTGGGTACTCCACAGGGTTCTGTCCTGGGTCCTCTTCTCCTTCTATACTATTTCTTTTGGTGATATCATCAGCTCCCATGGATTCAATTATCATCTCTACGCTAATGATTTTCAAATCTACTTAGCCCTAACCTCTCTGTTGACCTCACATCTTCAACTGCCTATTGGATATCTCAAACTGGATGTCCCATAGACATCTTAAACTCAACAGGTCCAAAACTGAGTTCTTTATCTTCCTTCCAAACACTTTCTACCTTCCAAATTATTGCTGTCGAGGCACCACCATCCTCCCAGTCACCCAGGCTCATAACCTAGATATCATCTTCAACTCCTCCCTCTCTCGCTCCTCGTATCCAATCAGTTGCCAAGGCCTATCAATTCTACCTTTACAGCATATCTCATACATGCTACTCTTCTCTCCTCTGACACTGCCACCACCTTGGTGCAAGCCCTTATCACCTCATTCTTGGACTACTCCAATGACCTGCTCATTTGGTCTCCCTGACTCCAATATGTCTCCACTCCAGTCCATCCTCAATTCAACTATGAAAGGGATTTTTCTAAAACATAGTCATGACCATGTCAATTTGTATTCAACAAATTCCAGTGGCTCCCTGCTACCCCCAAGATCAAATACAAATGACCCCTTTCTACCTTTAGAGTCCTCTTATGTCTTACCCTCTTACTCCACAATCCAGTGACACTGGCCTCCTTTCTGTTCCTTGAACAGGACATTCCATTTTCTGAATCCATATATTTTTACTGGCTAGCCCCCATGGCTAGAATACTTTTCATCTCTGTCATCCATCTTTCCCAGCTTCTAGGCATGAGGTACAGCCAGGGAAAATGCCTGGAGACAAGAGATGGAGAATCTTGTGCTAGGAACTGCCAGGAGACCAGTGTCACTGGATCAAAGAATACATATCAGTGTATGATATAAGAAGATTGGAAAGATAGGAGGGAGCTAGGTTATGAAGGGCTTTGAATGCCAAAGAGAGCATTTGGTAATTGCTCCTAGAAGTAATAGGAAGCCACTGGAGTTTATTGAGGGGGTGGGGGAGACATGATCAGAACTGAGTTTCAGAAAAGTCACTTTAATGGTTGAATGGAGGAGGGATTGTCGTGGGAAGAGACTTGAAGCAGGCAGATCCACTGGCAGGCTGTTACAATAGTCTAGAAGTGAGATGATAAAGGCCTGCATCTGAATGGTAGAGAGGAGAGGTCAGAGGACAGAAGGGGCCCTCTATGAAAGGTGTTGCAAAGGTAAAACCAACAGGCCTTGGCAACAGATTGGATATGGGAGGTGAGACATAGTGAGGAATCCAGGATGATTCCTAGGTTATGAGTCTAAGTGACTAGGGGGAATGAGTTCTGTCTTGGACATATTGCATTTAAGATGTCTGCTGGCCATCCAGTTTGAGATGTCTGAAAGGTGGTTGGAGATGCAAGATTGGAGGTCAGCAGGGAGGCTGGGGCAGGAAAGGTAGATTTGAAAATCATCAGCATAGAGATAGTAATTAAATCCATGGGAGCTGATGAGATCACCAAGTGAAGAAATATAGAGGAAGAAGAGAAGAGGGCCCAGGACAGAAGCCAGAGGGACACCTATGATTAAAGAACCTGATGTGGAAGAGAATCCAACAAAAAAGACAGAGAAGTGATCTGATAGGTAAGAGAAGAACCAGAAGACAGTGGGGTCCTGAACACCTAAATGGAAGAGAGTGTTAAGAAGAGAGTGATTAAGTGCCAAAGGCTGCATAGAGGTCGAGGAGATGAAGATTGAGAAAAGGCCATTGGATCTGGCAACCAAGAGATCATTGGTAACTTTGGACGGGGCAATTTTGGTGGAATGATAAGGTTAGAAGTCACTTTGTAAGGAGTTAAGAAAAAAGAGAAGAGTGACAGCCCCTAATATAGGTGGCCTTTTCAAAGAGTTTAACTACAAAGGGCAGAGAGACATAGGATGATAGAATCCTAGCTCTACATCCTTTTACTAATAGCATACATATTTAGTGAGCGCACAGCTTTCAAAGTCAAGGATTGAGGTCAGAGAGAAGCAGTTATTCCTGGTGTTTGAAGACAGTTCTCATTTACACTCATCAACAGCTCAGCTGTTTTTTTGACTGTCAGCACACCCTGGTGTACCTGTGTCTAGTGGCCCCCAAAATAAATAATTCCTACTAAGATGATCACCACTGACCCTGATTTATTGTTTTTCTTTTAGGGAGATTTAAATTTGCTTTGATGAAGCTTATCTTGTGAAGAAGAGAGTACTCCACTCAGAGAATCACACATATTTAAATATCTAATTTCTCCTAGGCTGTGATTAGGAACCTTATAGCCCGAAGGCACTTACCGTGGCCTGCTCAGTATAACTCCAAGCTTTGTTCTTGACCTACTCTGCTGACCATCTCTTCTACAATCAGGCTGGTTCCCAGACCCATGTGAGCATCAGTAAGCACTGCCCAACAGGCCCTTGTTTGGATTTTTCGTGTAAGGTGTAAACCCCCTGGACGGGATGCATGCATCTAGCCTAACGCATCCTCTGGGGATAGAGATATTTAAATAGCAAAGGCTTGTATCTCGATAGTACAGTCCTCAACAAGAATTACAAGAGTTAGCAACCAAAAATTATTGAAGAGAAGCATCTATCTTTGGAATGCATGAAAAAGCAGGCTGATCACATGGTGAGAAGGCGTAACTGATGCGATCTGTTATGTAGATGGCCCCAGATCCCTTGCTGAACAGTGGGTTGGCCCCCAGTGGAAGATTTATAGGGGGATACAAGTGAGCGGGCAAGTATGGATTTGGGTCCCATATTAATGAGAACACAGACGTTGATATTTTGTTGTTCTTCAGTTCTAATATTGGGTTTTAGAAGAAAGAAGATAACAATGATTTAACTAGAATCAACTTAATCATTTTTTAAAGTGACTTCTAGAACATACTCACCCTGAGGTGTAATCAACCCAATCCCCCCATTTTTTCCATCTCTATTGTTCTGTAAAACAGGTATCAAATTCGAAATTCCCAGGTACCCCCAAACCAGATTAAAATGGAATTGGGAAATATTTAACAAAATCAATAAAAATGCAATAAAACATAGATGTTAATTAGTGGTTTTGTAAGTCAATATGCTGCCGGTGGGGATCTATCTTGATTTGAATTTGAAACCATTGCTGGACAGTAACTGCTGGCGTTGGTCCAAAAGATTCTCTGCACTGGGTACATTTTATTAGTGTGGTTGACCATCCTTCAGGAAGACTTGGAGGAGGAAAGAAATACTATTTTTGAAAATACTAACCACAAAACAAAGTTAGTAAAAATGCTTCATTTTCTGCACATTATTGAAGTTTAAATTAAAAAGATTATTTCAAATTCCTTCCTCTGACCTTTGTATTGAGAGAGGTTTTTTTCTCCAGAAAAGTAATTAGTGAACACTCAGTGTATCTAAGATGTGCTGGGTACCATTTTTTTATTCATTCAATAAATACGTGCCATAGGGTCAAAAGTCAGCTTTGCCTATGAAGAATATTTACCATAATAAAGCTATGAATGATAACCTATAAAACACCTAACATAATATTCCATAATATAATAAATTATGATAATAAAGCTCTGAAGCTTTAAGGTTTGTAAAACTCTTTACATAATCTCCCTTTCACTCTCCACCTTTCATCACCTCTGGCTGGTGACAGTTTAAAATCTTAGAGCCAAAGGATTCCCCCAGGAGGGGAATGGAGTTGGAATGACTGTGTTCTAGTCTTAGCTCTTTCTACCAGTGTAATGGTAAACACATTATTCTCCCTTTCCAGAGCAGCTTCCTTAGCAGTAAAATTGGAGAAATTGGGCCAGATTATCTCTAAAGTCCTCCCAGTCCTGATATTCTGTGATTTAATCCACTGTAACAATAAGAAAACAGGAACACAATGGTAGTTTTTAAAATGCCCTCCTCCCTCAATCAAATGTAACCACCTTAAAATGACATGTTTTCACTCTCATACAGCAAAGTGACAAAGGAATCGCAACAGTACTTTTGTTTTATTGAAGACATATTACAGTAGACAAATATTACACATGCTATACAAAATATACATTCTTATAGGTGAGAAAATATAAATACCAGGAAAGGGCAACGTCAAAAAAGGACAACTTGACTTATACCTCTCTTTGGGTACAACTAGTTTCATAGCTGCTATTACTTTGGCATCCTCTGATAGAGGGTGGGGAAGGGGAGGCAGGGAGACTAAAAGGGTACAGAGGAAAGGAGAAGGTAAGTGAAGGTTAGAAAGGTGGCCATTATAAATGAAGAGGCTACTTTATCACTAGTTGAAGTACCCTTGAGCTTTATGTTGGATAGATACACATTTCCTTGAAGATACAGTAACAGCTGATAATGAAAGAGTTCACTTTGCCTACTGTATCTTTAAAATACACATATACATAGAGGTTCCTAGCCGCCCTCTCCCCGTGTCATCTTGAGTGTGATCAGGACTTGTCCAGGAGTTCACCATCTATTCCATCCTACAGGGGACCTGGGTTTTCAAGCTCTGATTGGGGTTGATATCAATTTCCAGAATACCAGTTAACTTGAAATTTTTCATTTTATAAATCAGTGAAGAAGATTGTTTAAAAAAAAAAAAACTGAGCCTAGATGGGCACAATCAGGTGATGTGGGTGAACAAAATTCATTTGCCAAGCAAAAGGGGGAATGATAAGGAAAACAAAGTATTATTTCCAAATAAAGAGATAGCAGATATCAGCTTGACCTTATGAGGGCCAACTATGTCATTGTGACCCTTAAATAATGTAAAGCAAAAAAGTAAAATAAGGAAAGTATGTGAAATGAAGGTAAATGAATTCTTAGCATTGCATTTGCATTCATGCATTTTTAGATTTCAGCATGTTAAACAGAAAAGGGTTAGAAACAATTATCAGAATATCTGGGGGCAGCATTGAAGAATACAAGTCCCTCTGAACTAACCAGGAAAGAGAATGAAAATGATCTCTGAGACAATAAAAGTTATGTGAAACTAGAAGTTTTAACAGACATTGGATATTACCATTTGTTGGAGATACTGTAGAGGGGTTTCATTAACCAAGCAGGTGCTTGGATTAGATGACCCTGAAGGTCCCTTTTAGCTCAAGGAGCAGCATGGGACTTATAAAACATATATGATCAATATATTTTTTAAGTTGTCTCCTAATTCTACTTTTTAAGTTAGGCTCCTAATTCCACTTTCCACATCAATGTCACATTTTCTAGAGATTCATAGGATTTAGAACTTGGTAGGACCTTTAGAGCTTAAGCTAGTCTTACTCCCTAGTTTATAGATAAGAAAATGAGAGAAATTAAATGCTTTGCCCTAGGTTACAAAGATAGGAAACAGCAGAGCCCAGAATTTTAACCTTGTTCCCCTAATACCAAATCTTTCAACTTACTCACATTTGTGGATTTAAAGACTAAGATACAGGAGGGGGATAAAGATCCAACACATGGTTTTATTTTGGGTAAAGTCCATGTGGGAGAACAAGAAATGGTGGGATTATCAAAATCCCCTGAAAATGTGGGAATTTCACAGAAATCATAATTGGAAGGGACCTTACAGGTCACCTATGTCAAACCTCCTTCCTAATGTAGGAATCTTTTCTATAATATCCATAACAGAGGGTCATCCAGCCGTTACTTGAATAATTTCTCACTGTGTTGAGGCAGGCCACTCCATTTTTGTGCAGTTCTGACAAAAAAAAACAAAAACAAAAACAAAAAAAAAACCTTCTTCCTTACATTGAACTGACAGGTATCTGCTGAATTTACATCCATAGGATCTGGGCTCAGATTTCTGCTTAATACCCATGTGACCTTGGGCAAGTCACAATCTCTTTGGGATTCATTTTCTTCATCTGCAAGTGGTTGGACTAGCTCACATATGAGCTCCCTTCCAGGACTAAACCCATGAACCCAACCACCTAGTGCTTCTATTTCTGCTTGATATGATATTGTCTAATTCTCCTCCACCAAGATTTGTGGTAGGCTGGAATAAAGTCTAAACTGCCAACATCTTGAGGTTCCTTTTCATCTTCAAAGTGATATATGGAAGCAACTGATCTTGCACAGGTGAATTATCTATTCTGATAACACTCCAGGGGCAGATATACATTTAATTGGTCTCCTAATACCTTCTATCTTAGAGAAGTTTGAGTTATTAGGGAATGAGATTAAGAAAACGGATTTGTAACAGGAAGCCAAATAACTCAGCTAGGCCCGTGTTATGGAAAGCTTGGGGTAACTAGGAAAATAATGTTGATTTTTTTCAGGTGAAATTAGGTGATCAATCAGTCAAGAGATACAAATGGATGAATTAGGAACACTTGCTCATCCTGCTGAAAGGCAGCGATCAGAAAAACACAGCCCTGAGCACTTCAGTTTGCCTAGGAGCTAAGCAAGGATGCCTGTTATATTAGCATTAGGTAGATATTACACTATTCTGAACAAACACTGAAGAGTCACTAAGTTAGTTTAAACTGTGTGGTTAAATTGCTACTGGAGAATTAGTACTGTCATTAGGCCAAAAATGGATGTATAATGAAGCCTCTCTAATGCCTGCTTCTAGGGCAAGCACCAAGTCCTGAAGCTAGTCAAATTCACTTCTTTTTAGAGCTGAGCCAGCTTTCCCCTTCTCCAGATCCACCAAATTACTGAAGGGGGAAGAACCTGGGAACCGAGTGAAGTGAGCAGAACCAGGAGAACATTGTACACGGTGACAGGAATACTGTACGATGATCAACTGTGAAGGACTTAGCTATTCTCAGCATTACAATGATCCATCCAAGACAATTCTGAAGGACTTACGATGAAAAATGCTATCCACCTCCAGAGAAAGAACTGATGGGAGTCTGAACACAGATCTAAGTGTACTTTTTTAAAACTTTATTTTCTTGTTTTGTTTTGCTTTGTTTTGGGGGGGTGGGGTGTCTTCTTTCACAACATGGCTAATATGGAAATATGTTGTGCATGACTACTCATGTATAACTATAAAAGTGCTTGCCTTCTCAAGGACGGGGAAGGGGAAGGAGAGAGAGAGAATCTAGAACTCAAAATTTTAAAAGACTAACATTAAAAAATTGTTTTTACATGTAATAGGAAAAAATAACAAAATATAAAACTCTTCACCTGAAAAAAAAAAAAGTTACTGAAGGGACCTAAGGATCCTGGGAAAAGAGTGCAAACGTTTTAGGCTGACCAGTTAGAAGGGTAGGAACGAACCACTGATTGGAAAAGTGGAGGTAATTCTTGGGACAGTGGCGAGAGGATAAGTTACAGTCTAGAAATAAGCAGGGGTTATGCCACGTGCAATCACTTTGACTAACGAGGGACACTCTTTCAGGCTTGTTACCATGCTATCATTCCTGCCAAGAGGAAGCAGTCAGGGATGTTGGAACAAGGAGCACCACGCAAGTTGTTCTGTGAAAATTGCTTTTCTTCATGTAGTGTTGATCTTTCTTGGATCAGGAAGAGAGCCTTTCAAAGAGGCTCATATTGTAACAAGAGAGGGACAAGAAGGGGAGGGATAAGAAGTAGACCTGTCTTTCAAAAATTTTTTAAATGAAGAGATTTTTTGAGAGGTGATTGATTCTAAGTGAAAGGGTCCACTTGGTAGTCTATGTTACGGAAGAAAGGAAATAACAAGGGAACGGCAGTATTAGCCAATCAAAAAAGTGCTAGTGGGGTAAGGGAAACAAAAGAATTAAAATAAATCAATAAAACTTAGCTGAAATTACTGGTGGACAACATGGGAATCTTTGGGAGAATCTAGATCTTCTTGAGAAGCACATTAAACGAGAAAATTTTAGTAAGATGGTGACTGACCTCCCTTTAAATGGACCAAACCATAACTGGGTTAAGGTACTGAATTTGACCATAAGAAGAGACTTAGAAGCTATAAGGAAAACAGAAATATGCAACATTACTTTTCTTTGCCCACTTAAAGTCATTAACTTACAAACAAAAGCTTTAGTAACTAGAAATATCATTGCTGGGTAAAGTTGATCTGCCGTAAGTATCATTTACAGAAACACCGAGTCAAAGATCTCACAGACCAGTAGCTTCTCCACTTACAGCTTCTCTACATTCTCTGTGTTCTACTGTATATCTATGTGTAGTACATTTTTGTTTTTAAAAAATCCTTCTGCATCTATTTTGAAAGGAATGTCTTTGGTCAAACTGGTTGTTTCCTAAACCCCACATGTACATGGACAAGTCCTTCTGGATCAAAAGCACAGGACCACCTGAGGTTTACAAAATGAAAGAGAAGAACTGAGGACAAACAATCTGTCTATAGAAGAGAACAAAAAAGTGTGAATTTCTGCCAATGAAAAGAATCCAGAAAGTGCCAGTGACCCCAGGATGGCCATCTCTGTGTAAATTTATCATGAGGTACCCTGCTTATACACAAAGACTTCTTAATCAGTAAGAAGTTTTCAATGCAAATTTTTTAAACTTTCCAAGTTCTACAAAATCCATTTCTGGTCTGTTAAGCAGCTGTCAAAATAACACACAATATTACATAATTTTGGCATATTAAAAAAATATTTACATTAAGCTGACATTTTACATGTAGTGAATACAAAAAATATTTGTAAGTGAAAATGTATTTACAACTGCTGTCCTGGTCTGACAGGGACAGAAACTTAAAACGCAAAGCCCTAAACTTGGTACCAATCTGCCAAAACAAGGATGGGATTCTTGTTTGTTGCCATGAAAAAGAAGCACCAGCTCAAAGGTAGGCTTACGGTTACACAAAAACTTGACGCGCACTTTTAGAAGTCTTCTCAGAAGACCAAGTAAGTTAGCCAAGCTCTCTCCGGATAGCAAGCAGCAATCTCATTCTCCCAACCTCTTTCTACTGCAAACCTGGACATTGTCCCCCTGGGCCCAAGAGAAACAGTTGTTGTACTAGTCAGGTCCTTGGGCCGTCTCTCGATCTGATGCGACTCAAGAGAGGAGAGAGCTGGACTCTTCCGTCCTCCTCAGTGACCAGCTCACTCGGCCCACGCAGTTGTACTTGTAAACATGACAGGAAAGCAAAGGTGAACCTTGGGGTTCCCTCTGAGCTCTGAGGTAGTACATACACAGCTGGGGATTGAAGTGTGCGTCCACACGCCAGTCTGAGTGCAGCGTGCTTCATGTAGCTTCACTGCCATCTTGTACATTCTGAGTCCTGCTGAAGTCAAAGGGGTGGCCTTGCAGCCTGTGACAGGGTCTGGGGGAAGCAGAATGGTCCTCATCACCTTCTGTCAGGTTCTCACTTTGGAGAAGTCGTGGTGACTCAAGGACTGGCTGCTGGGAAAAGTGAGATTGTGGGAGTCCAAGTTCTTTGTTTATGCCCCATAATGGCCGCTGTGATGTTTCTGAGAATAAAATACCAAACAAGAAATACAAGATCAAGATTTATTTTTAATGACTTTTTTCTCCTTTTCCTTTCTTAAGTCAATTTTTTTAAATAAGGCAATATTATCTTGTATAAAATGTATGTATTATTCCTCAACAAAGATCCTCAGTATTCCTCAATAAATATATTCCTAGGAAAATAACATACACAGCAAGTATATTACTGATGTTAATACATTAAAGAAACACTATTTATGAGGCTAACTTTAGCACCCCATTCCACTCCCACTTCCTCCACCTAAACCAGGAGTGAAAGACCTTTCATTTTGGTACGCTTCTCATAAAAACAAAGCATTCCCCCTCAAGTACATGGAAGCATTAGACTCCAAGTGACATTGACCACAAACCCCAAGCACTTGCAGAACTCAGGGTTGACTAATTAATTTAAAATGTCATGACACAGACGATAAATCCCTGATTTGGTACAGACAATTCACTCTGACACGAAACCCATGGTAAGCGCCACAATCGCACTCCCCCCTCCCTAGCCACCTGACAAAAAAGTGAGTATTGAAAAAATTATCCATATAGTGTCTCTTGTAAGAAAGCTTTTCTGCCAGGGAGAGATTTCAATTACATTTCTCCTTTACTTAGTTCTACTCAAAGTACAGTGATAGGTAGAAGTAAGGTGCTTACCCCTCTGCCGTGACACTGCTAACAATATGCTGTATTAATTCTATGCTATATGTTTGGGACTAAAAAGTGAGATACCTATGAAAAAACTACTCAGAAACAAATACGGAGTACGTTAAGAACAAGAAGACCTTTAGAAGAATTATGAATGGACAAATGAAGTCAAAGGACTCTCACTTGCTACTTTCCTTATTTGGACAGATAAAATAACAAAAGCAACTAAAGACAAGGAAAGAGAAATCACAGATATTATTGTATCCGTTTATATTATTCATATTCACTACTCTGTCTTCTGAGGAGAAAGGCAATGAACAGGGCCCTGCGTAATTTCCTTCCCTGAGCAGTGGCAGTAATGACAAATGATGGGTATAATTTCACCAATGGCACTTTTCCAACTTAGGAACCCCATTTCTACCCTGCAAAAAACCTTTGGTCTCTTACACACAGAAGCCTGGGGAAATGCTTCTTGTCTGATAACTGAACACGGCTTAAGTTCCAGGTTAGGCTTTCTCAGGACAGCCCCACACACTTTGCAAACATCCAATATGCATATTCCCTCTATCTTCTTCTCTTCCTCAGCTACCGCTGGCCCTGAATCATTCTGCTCTTCACTAGAGGATCTGGGTTGGCAAAGGAGGCCAGCAGCCTG
This sequence comes from Vombatus ursinus, assembly GCF_900497805.2. Taxonomy (NCBI): domain Eukaryota; kingdom Metazoa; phylum Chordata; class Mammalia; order Diprotodontia; family Vombatidae; genus Vombatus; species Vombatus ursinus. Next base: position 1,628,989 of record NW_020953957.1, read on the forward strand.
ACTGGATGAAGAAGCATCTTTTAAAGGTGCTTTTCAGGGGCCAAGCACAGAACTTGGTTTCATTCACTCACTCAGGAATCCAACAAAGATTTACCAAGAGCCCAAATACAAAGTATCAGGTGTTCTCCTCTGGCTGTCTGGGAAAACCACTGCCTTACTCCCTCTCTCCCCCAAACTGCTACTCTGTGGTGTACCCCCAAATCAGAGCAGCCTTGAGCATATCCCACAAAAGAAATCAGGAAACTGGCAAGTGAGAAAAATTTTTCTTATTTATCTCATAGTATCTAGAAGCTGCTACAGCAAACTGAGTGGAAACTTTTTACTCTTCTCAATGAAACTACAAAAAAAGGAAGGATTTTTCAGTCTTCCTACTATAATTTTTACACTTTATTCAGTGTTATTCCACTAAAAATAAAAGATGAGAAAGGGGAAGACACACATTTTCTAACTAAGCCCAAATTCCTATATACCCTATGAATTTTAAATAGTGTCATCTTGTTAGCATCCAACAGTTTTATTCAAAGTCCTACAAAAACAGAAATCTTTGGTTCCAGTTGATAGCACAAAATTCAGCTTTATGAAAGTAATTCAACACTCCATCAAACCAATTCATTTTGCACAATGCCAAGTGACAAAGCTATATTAGGTTCAAAGTTAAAAACTCAAGGCAAAGAAAGTAACCCTAAAGAGAAGAAAACAAAACATCCCATAAGCCTTACCACTGCTCAATTGTGTGGATGCAAGTGCCTTCTCATTGATCCGGTCATGGCTGGTAAGGAAGCCCGACATGTCTCTGTCTCCCGAAGACATCAAGGTGTCCACAATGGCAGCTTCTGGGGAAGGATGTGCCAAACAAGTCTCCTGGGGCATCTGGACCATGAGGCTAGATAGCGTTTGATCCAGACCGTCCTCCTCGGTGATATAGGTGTATGGACAATATTCCCTGGTCCTAGAGTAGATGTTGGCATTGTCGTAACAATCTGAGCAGATCACCCGGCTGCCACTGCCACCTGATGACAACATGGGAAAAACCAAACACTCCTCACTTACGAAGCAAAGCAGCCAAGCCCTACCTAGCCTTCCTGCTTAATCATGATTTTGTGAAATTATGATGAAATCAAAGGAGCTGAGACAAAGCTGGCATGAAAGTCTAAGACACACATCTGAGTTGTGCAAAACAAAGCAAGGACTGAGGAGCTAAGAGCTCATTCCATGAAACCCTCACTTTAAACTGGGCAATGCTAACTTCTGGATGGAAACTTGCAAGGATTTGGGATGGGGACACTATCTCAACAAGTTGTGCTACCAGCATTTTTTTTTTAGGGGCAGCTAGGTGGCGCAGTGGATAGAGCACCAGCCCTGGAGTCAGGAGGACCTGCATTCAAATCCAGCCTCAGACACTTGACACTTAACAAGCTGTGTGACCCTGGGCAAGTCACTTAACCCCACTGCCTAGCCAAAAAATAAAAAACAAAAAAACCACAAAACAAACCAAAAAAAAAAACAACCAGCATTTTCTTTAAACACATTTTCCCCCTTCCTGGGATAACACTTTGGTTTGGTAAACCCAGCCAATGCTTCATTCCGATCCTTGCAAGTAGATATTTCGCCTATTTCTGGCAATTAAGACTTTTCTTTACTGGAGTCAGCATGGTACAATAGAAAGAACACTAGCTCTGCAGTCAAGAAAGACCTGGGTTCAAATCCTGCTTCTCACAATTAATCTTGGGTAATTCAGTCAGGTAATCTCCTTGGGACCCCAGTTTCCTCCTTTATAAAACAAAGGGGCTGTGCTAGCTGTTCTTTGAGATACCTGACAGCTCTAAATCTATGACCCTGTGATCTCTGCCTGTCAAGGATTTCTGTCTGAAAGCACTCATACGGAGATAACAGTCAGAAGATCTGGGTTCCAATCTCAGCTCTGCTGCTTACTACCTGTGAACTCTTGGGCAAGTCACTTTCTCTTTTTCAGTCTGTACAATGAGGATGCTGGACTGGTGACTTCAAAGCTCCCTTTTAGCTCAAAATCTGTGATTCTTTGTGTGTGGGGGCGGGGCAGTTGGGATTCAGTGACTTGCCCAGAGTCACACAGCTAGTGAGCGTTATGTGTCTGAGGCTGGATTTGAACTGTCGGGTGCTCCTGACTCCAGGGCCGGGGCTCTATCCACTGCATCACCTAGCTGCCCCTCTTATTTTCTTTATAACCAGATGTTTTCTCCTAGGACTCTATCTTTGAAATAATACGATGCACTTCACAAAAATGTTTTAAAACCAACTTTCCCCAAACACATCTCTTTTGTATAGTGAAGAAAATTTGTACTAGTTTAAGTTTCAGACAGGCTGGAATGATACCTAAGCAGGTGCAGCTACCTTCTGGGCCTTTATGTATGTATCCGCTTGCAGGCGGCATAAGCTGCTGGTGACTCCCAGCCTCAGAGTTGCTATAACCTTCCTGTGGTTCAGACAGCGTTCCCTGAGAAGACAGGTAGCTAGGGATGTCAGCAGGCAGATTCAGCTCTTCTGTGGAGACAGGCACACAAGCAACTTTCAAGTCAACACTCAGGGAAACACTGAGCATGCACAATCTATGCAAAGGTATAGCAAATAACCATTAGCCAAAGGAACAGTCACCTAGGGATACCAACAACCCTGCCACATCTCTCTTGGTTCCAGGCATTTTATCTGGCTGTCTCCTGTGCCTAGAATGCTCTTCCATCTCTGCTCATATTACTGACCTCCCTAGATTCCTTATAAATCCCAGCTAAAATCCCACTTCTTCAGGAAGGCTTCTCCAAAACCTCCCAATTCCAGTGCCTTCCTTCTTTTAATTATTTCCCATTTATTATATTTATTTATTATGTGCCTTGTATATATTTGCTTGTATGTTGTCTCCCCCACTAGACTGTAAGCTCCTTGAGGGCAGGGGCCGTCTTTTGCCTCCTTTTTTTTTAATACCCAGCACTTAGCACAGTGCCTGGTACATAGTAAGCACTCAATAAATGTTTATTGATTGATAGCCCCCCAGCCTATAATTGTACTTAAAACCATCACCACTGGCCAGTTACCAGTTCCATTTCTCTCCAAGTTCTTGGGGGGGGGAACCAAACCCCAAAACCACATCTACCTACTTGTTCACCAAACAGCCTCCTCTCTCCTGGACTTTCAGTATGGCAGGTGCATAAAACTAGTAAAATCGCAACACTCTTTCGACCCTCCAAAGCAAATGATCTGATCTTACCTCCAACGGGAAGAAACAGATCAACACAAAGGGGCCACTGCAACTGGCAGAGTGCCAGGAACATGGTCTTAGCACAAGGAGAGGCTTCGGAAGATCAATAGTCACTTCAGAATGCTCCTCAGACACAAACTTCCCGATGCATCAAAGAAGTCGAAAAAGCGGTAGCAGAAAAATGCTTTTCCCCCTTTATCACAAACCAGAGCTATATTATCAAAGTCCCTTAGTTCACTAACATTTTATAATATTCCCCAGCACAGCGATTACTAAAACTAAAAAACAAGCACTGCCTCTGCAGACACTTCTCACCTGTGTTGGTAATACTGTAGTCTTCATTCTTCCTTCTCATATGGTAAATAACAATGACCCAAATCAGAGAGGTGCCTACGACGCAGCATACCACCACGATGATAACAATCCCAACGGTGGTCCAGCCATCATCTTCATGCCCAATGCTACTTTGGGAGGAATCACAATTAGAGGAAGAGATTACATTTAAGTAAATGTGACCACGTTCTGTCCCCAAGGTGTTGGACATGATACAGGTATATTTCCCAGCATCTTCTAGCCCAGCATCTACAATGATAAGAAGCTGATTGGCTGCTGCAAAGAAGTGCCTTTCGGTCACCATCAGAGGACCATCATCTTTTGTCCAGTTGAGGCGAGGGGCTGGACTTCCTCCAGCGATGCACTGCAAGACAGCTGTCTCACCTCGAGTTACAGTTCTGTCCTCCAGAGGTCTAATAAAAGAAGGTGTTTCTAGAAGGGAAAAAAGAACAATATTTTAAGTTAGGCAACCTGACTTACACCTGTCTTTAATAAATTAGGTAGAGGAACATTTTTCTAACATTATTTAAGCTCTTTGGTGCAACACTGCCTCAAACCCCAATACTACCAAGAAAAACCATCAGAAAGTCAACGAATTCACCTAAAGCTGGACAAAGCAAATGAATAAGGTATTTTTCCTTTTGCCAAGAGCAGGATTAGTTATATCATGAGAGATTGGGACTTCTACTTAACTTCTCCATCAGAGCCTCTCCACCAGACTACATGACCCACCCAGTTTTATTCCAAAACAAGATCCTTCCACCTAAGGGACAAGAACAACAAAGGACCAGGAGATCCAGGCTGCCAGGCCTGCCTGGAATGAAGATGCCTCACTTAGAAGGTTCCTTTCCCGCAAAACCAAGGGTAGCTCCTGAGTCATAAGGCTTTAGTCAGATACTGTGAGCCATGGGAAAGGAAAAGAAGCTCACCTAACACTGTTAAGGTGGCGTTCGCTGAGAGACCGCCTGCAGTATTTTGCGCCATGCAGCTATATATCCCCATGTCTTCTATCTTCACATTGGCAATGAAGAAGACATCATCCTCAGGCATGACATGCATACGTCTTTCTCGTGCTGCGGGGAAGTCTGTGCCACCATCTTTCTGCCAGGAAATCTGAGGGGCAGGATGACCCTCTGCAGCACATTCCAGCCTGGCCATGGCTCCAGTACGGATAGTTAGGTCCATTGGGGTTTTCAGAAACGATGGTAGCTCTGTAACAAAAAAGGCAATACCAAGAATGAGACGAAGAACAGGAATGCACGAGAAAAACTGGCATCCTCCCTACCAAACACCAGCTCTGCACAAAGGCTTGTGCTTCTGGATCAGAGTGGCAGAGGCAGCCTGAAGGAAAAATGGGCAGCAGCATCAATAAGGTCAGTGAGATCATGCCCCGTCACATTCTGCGGGAAGTAACCTCTCCATTCCCAAGAACCTGAAAAATAGCAGCACCTTGCCTCACCCTGGCCTCTAGCCCCAAAGACAGCCCAATTCTACCACAGCCTTCTAGGAAGTAACCAGAGGAGATGTGGCTCCAGCCTACCTGCCTGCCAGCAATGCAGTCTCAGCAGTCACAGCCACAAAATACCCAGAAGAGTTCTTGCCACCAAAACCCCTGGCAAGGTTTGACGGTTCAAACTCAGAAACAAGCAAGGTTCTATCCATCAGAACACCAGCACAGATGTGACTGTTCACCAGCCTCCTCTCCCCTTGACACTCTAGCTACCCTGGGTTACCTGTCACCTGGACTGGCTGTCTCCTGACTGTTCTGAAGGACTGGGCCTTCACATGAGCTGTCACCGCTGCCTTTCCATTCCCTCTCCAGCTGCAGTCTCTCTCCATCAGAATGTGAGCTCCTTGAGAGCAAGCACTGTCTCAATCCCCCACGTGTATTTCCAGCACCTTACTGCTCTCCAGCTACCCAGATCTGACACCCCTCAGTGACTCTGCACTGCCTACCCCACCCAAACATTCTCCCTGGTCCTTCAGTTTCCTTCACAACTCACCTCAAAACCCTCCTTCTCTAGGAGCCCTTTCCCAGCTCCCACCTCAGCCCCAGCTGCCAGTGCCATGTCCTCGGAAGTTACCTTTTCCCTACTCTCTTTCCCATTAGATGGTGAGCCGCCTGACAGCAGGGACTGTTCTTGCCTTTCTTTGTTTCCCCCAGCCCTTAGTACCCACAGGCAGGCACTTCACAACTGACTGCTGACTGATTACTCAGTTCATAATAAAGCCCTGTTCATTCTTCCACTTAAGGAAGGGAATAAGCAAAGCACCTACTATGTGCCAGGATCTGTGCTAAGTGTGGTACAAATATTATCTCATTTGATCCTCCCTGCTGTTAATACTCCCATTTAGAGTTGAGGAAACCGAGACTCACAGAGGTTAAGTGACTAATCCAGGGTCACAGAGCTGGTCAGTGTCTGCGGCTATATTTGAATTCAGGTCTTCCTGACTCCAGGCCCAACCTTCTATCCCCTGCAGCACCAGGACTTAAGTCTTTACGCAGTGGTACAATAACTTCTAGAAGCAAGTGCCTACCCTCACTAACAGAAGGGAAAGCAGAATGTCCAAAAATATGCGTGCACACACACACGTCTACATATATATATGTACTTATATAAATGTTAACAGACACAAGTACATATTGCACATATGTGCATATGTGTTTATGTGTATAAGTATATATGTGTGTGTACACACACATAAATACCTTTAAAGCCACTTGGAACAAGCTATCTTCACTTCATTGTTAAGTTTTCACCTACAAACTGACTGTTTTCCTCGCTAACACTCATAAAGCTGAAGAAGAGATGAGAGGTGCAAATTTGTGTCCACCTTCCACACTGGTCTGGGACACAAAGAAACCAAGGCCCAAAAAGTGCCGCTCTTCCCCCCACCCCTGCCCAAGACCCTACTGGCACAGAAATGCCACGGTCGTGAGGTGACACAGGAAGGCCACTGGGAGTGGTGGGAGCCATATGATTTGTATATAGCAAACAGCAAACACATTTCCTTGACTATCCTGTGACTAAAACTCAACAACCATAACTCATCTTATCAGATGGGGACTGACACCCCCAAGTACTTCTCAGGGTACAGAGGTGTGGAGGCAGCCAGGCTCCCAACGGAGGTAGTTTGGCCTAAAGGAAAGACCACCATTCTTGGATTCTAAAGATTTGAGGGTTCGAGGCCCGGCTCTGTCATTTACTAGCTGGCAAATCACTTCACGTGAGAGTCTCCGTTTCTTCATTTATGAAATAAGGACAGTAATACATGCACTACCTATATACCTCATGGCATTGTAAGGAAAATACTTGGTAAATCTTAAGAGTGCTATAGAAATATAAATTATTATACCGCCCTTTTGTAAAACTCCTCCAAAGTTATAGACCCCCAAAGGACACTAAATGGGCAAGCCAGCTCAATTAGAGAACCTGCCCGCTCACAGAACTCTACCATAGTACAGTAGTATCCTCCCACATATCAGGAGGAGTCTAATTTTCTTGGTCAAATGAATAAAATCAAAAGAATAAAGTTATTAAGCTTTCTCAAATTTAAAAGATAACAAGGGAAATGGTTTCTTACCATTCACAGTTAATTGAGCTTTAAGAGAATAATTAGAACCAAAGTGATTAGTAACAATGCACTGATATTTTCCTTCATCTGTGAAATTCACATTGAAAAGATGTAAAACAGTAGTGTATTCCAAGGCCTCTCCACCTTGCTGCCGATATCGAGCAAAATTCTCGATATCTGCGTCATACAAGATCTCACTGTCTTTTCTCCATGCAGTTGACATTGGTGAGTCACTGCTGCTCACTGCAGTGCATGTAAGGGTCACATTGACTCCTTTCAAAGCATTTGTGGTCTCTGGGTGTGTCCTTATCTGGGGCTTAGGAAAATCATCTGTGGAAAAAAAAAAAACAGGAGCTAAGTTAACTCATTTGTTTTTTCAAACAATCAATAAATTCAACTAGAAACCTAAGGAGCAAACGACAGTTAAATGTACCCTCCAATCGTTGTAATCTGTTTAAGTCTTCAAACCTTAATCCTGCTTCCTAGACTGCATTTCCATTTCCTTCCCAAACATCACCAGCTACTGGACAGAGGGGTAAACAACTCTAGCCCAACATCCTAAGCTAGTCTCACCATTTGCTATATAAATCTAAGAAATCTTTAACCACTGTGTGCTAATTTTCTCATATATAAAATGGGGAGTTAACTCTTTCATAAGGAATACCTAGCACTAAAAAAAAGTTATTTGAAGGTATTATATGGGGCAGAGCTGTTATACAAATACCATGAGTATCTTTAAGTTAAGAGTGGCTATAGATAACCCAGGGTGGGGGTGTGGGGGATGTTGAGGAAAAGATGACAAGAAAAAAGAACTTAGGGGCAGCTAGGTGGCGCAGTGGAGAGAGCACCAGCTCTGGATTCAGGAGGACCTGAGTTCAAATCCAGCCTCAGACACATAGAACTCGCTCGCTGTGTGACTCTGGGTAAGTCACTTAACCCCAATCGCCTCACTAAAAACAAAGAAAAAGAAAAAGAAAAAGAAAAAGGAAAAGGAAAAGAAAAAGGAACTTAAAATGATCAAAGAAGCTAGTAATTTGCAAAATAGGTCAATCTGCCTGGAAGTTTCATACCATCTGACTATAAAATAAAGTCATTCCATTTCCAAAACCATTTTGCTTTAAAGGTAAGTTCTCTAAGTAGGAAAAGGTATAATACAGAAGTTTAGTCAAAGCCCCAAGTAAGTGGCAGATCCCAGACCACACACATCAGAACACATTTCTAGAAAATCATGGTCACTGTCTCTTTGGACTCTAGACGTTGCATGAAATATACAAACCGCAGACAAAGTCTTTGGGATCCACGTTGAGGATGCTCTGTCCAGCGAGCCATTCAGGGTGCGCACAACTCACATTCACAGCATGTTCTAAGTGACTGTCCAGTAGCCACTGCAGCAGCCACCTCAGCTGGCAGTCACAGAGCAAACTGCTGGTGTTCAACATCCTACAAAGGAGACAGAGAGAGAGAGAAAGAGAGAGAGAGAGAATGAGGCTCCACTCCTTTCACTCTTCACGCTCCAAGTCTTTGCAGTGCCAGATGCCTGCTTTACACATTACCACTCAATGTCTCCTTAAGCAGGGAGTATGCTGTCATCCCTAATGAGGGGAGATTACTTTCAAATTCTTTCCACAGGACCAAAGTACCTGGAGTCTCATTTACAAAAAGAACAAAGAGAATGTCACTGGAGGTATGCCTATGGCCTGCAAGAAACCTGTTAAGCACGTCTGAAAAATAAGGGTTTGCTTAAACAATCATTAGTGATCATGTTTCTACCAAGGCCCAGAATGGTTTCCTTCACTCTTTTCAGGAGACCAAGTTGAATTTTTATTAGGGTGTAACATTGCTAAACAAGACTCTAAATTCCTGTGTTTTCTTGCACATGTTGTTTTTCCAAAAAGATAAGCTCAAGTAAAAAGACCAGGTTCTTCTATTATTTTTGTTATCTCACCCCAAGGGCCTTAGCACACTACTCTCAACAAATAACCATTTGAGCACCTATCAAATCTGAGGCAGAATCAGGCACTTGGGGGGACACATTTAGGTGGATTTTTTAATTGTTCATTCCCCAGCAGGAGGCATCTTGCTAAGACTTTAAGCTACAACCTTCACTGACAGAAAGAGTCTCCTCCCTTGAGAGTTCCCTGAACCAATGCAATCACAGCTCCAAACCCTATCCCCAGTTAGAGTGTGAGCTCCTAGAAAACTGTCTGTTTATTTCATCTGTATCCCCAACACTTAACGAAGTGCCTGGCACACAGCAAGCACTTAATTAATGCTTTTTTTTTCCATTCACTAATTGATACTAATGGTGTGGAGTCAAAAGACTAATATACTTTTGGGGGAGTTTCTTCTTTTTTGCTCCCCTAAGGAATTCAAATATAATTTGGGAGATCACGTTGAACTATTAACTTTCTCCTTGTTTCCAAGCAATGCTTCAAGCTAGGTCTATGCAAGCAATCAAGTCAAATCTCTTTTTTCTACTGACCCACTTTTTTTCCCTGGCTGCTGATGAATGGCTTTATAAAGCCCAGAAGAAACATAAATCTGGATTTCCTGATATCTAGAAGGAAAACTATCCCCCCACCATTTTTAAACATTTTTATTTCAAGTTCTGAGTTCTAAATTCTATCCTTCCTCCCCCCTCCCTGAGACTGTAAGCAATCAGATATAGGTTATACATGTGAAATTATGTAAAACATTTCCATATTAGTCATTTTATAAAAGACTCAATAAAAGAAAAAAAGGAAGTGAAAATAGCATACTTTTCAATCAATATCAGTTTTTTTCTCTGGAGAAGGATAGTATGCTTCATCCTTAGTCCTTTGGTATTGTCTTGGATCATTGTATTGCTGAGAATAGCTAAGTAATGCACAGTTCTTCACTGAACAATATTGCTGTTACTGTGTACAATGTTCTCCTGGTTCTGTTCACTTTACTTTGCATCAGTTCACGTAAGTCTTACCAGGTTTTTCCGAAACTATCCTGCTTGTTATTTCTTATAGCACAATAATATTCCATTACAATCATAGACCACAGCTTGTTTAACCATTCCCCAACTAATGGGCATCTTTTTGATTTCTAATTCTTAGGCACCACAAAAAAGAACTGCTTTAAATATTTTTGTACATGTGGGTCCTTTTTCCTTTTTTTATGATCTCTTTGGGATACAGACCTAGCAGTGGTATTGCTGGGTCAAAGGTATGCACAGTTTTATAGCCCTCTGGACATAGTTCCAAATTGCTCTCCAGAATGGCTGGATCAGTTTATAACTCCACCAACAGTACATTAGTGTTCCAGTTTTCCCACACCCCCTCCAACATCCAACATTTTCCTTTTTTGTCATATTAGCTACTCTGATAGGTGCGAGATGATACCTCAGAGTTATTTTAATTCACATTCCTCTGAACAATAGTGATTTAGAGCATTTTTTTCACATGACCATAGATAGCTTTGATTCCTTCATCTGAAAAACTGCATGTTCATATCCTTTGACCATTTATCAATTAGGGAATGGCTTGTAACCACTTTGACCTTATCTTGGTACACGATATGAGATGTTGGTCTATACCTAGTTTCTGCCATACCGTTTTCCAGTTTTCCCAGCAGTTTTTGTCAAATAATGAGTTTTTGTTCCAAAAGCTTGGATGTTTGGGTTTATCATATACTAGATTACTGTGGTCACTTACTATAATGTAATTTGTATCTAATCTATTCCACTGATCCACCATTCTTCTGTTTGTTCTTTGTTCTCAAAGAAGACCATGGCATCAGGAAAGTGATGCCATGACTAGCAAGTGAATTGGATTAAAGTGAGGGAGGGCTGTGCAAAGTCACCAGCCTCACTCTCTCCCCAGGAGCCATCTGGGTCCAGTGGATATAGATCAGGTTGACTGGAGATGGCCCCTGATGCAGTGGGAGACCTTGGCCTTTGTAAGCTAAGGTCTTTCCCAGGTCTCAGTTTGATTAAGGCAATGCCCATTCAGTGATTAAGGCTAGGTAAGAAATAAGACAGAAAATGGCCTCTTTCACCTAGTCAAAAAATAAATAAATAAATAAAACTGAGAGGGGAAGACCCTCAGGGTTTCTGGCCAAAACAGAAACAACTGCTATCTACATTTACTCTGAGCCATCAAAACTGAAACAATGACCGCTTGGGCTGAGACCTACTACTGGACAATCAGTGAGAGTCAGGGTGATTTCAGTTTAAGGCATGGTCCTAAAAAAGGAAATCTACCCAGTAAACTCCAAGATATCTTGTGAGGTTTCAGCAACCAAAATTCATATTCCTTTGGGCAGAGTACCCACAGGTAAGGGTATAATTCCCTATGTGGACAGAAGGAAAAGAAGGAAAGAGAGGAGAGAGGGAGAGAAGGGAGGAAGGAAAAAGCTGCACTGCCCAACTGGAACTGGCCAGCTGGGTCCCCAGCAGGGCAGGTACTACCACTCACAGGTTGCTGTTTGTTAGCCAGTACCAGATTGTTTGGTAATTACCACTTTATAATACAGTTGGAGATTATTTTTTTCATTGATTTCCTTGATATCCCTGACCTTTTGTTCTTCCACATGAATTGCTATTATTTTTATAGCTCTATAAAATAATTTTTTTTATAGTTTGATTAGTATGGCACTGAATAAGTAGACTAATTTAGGTAGAACTGTTATTTTTATTATATTGGCTCAGCCTACCCATGAGCAATTAATATTTTTCTAATTGTTTAGATCTGACTTTATTTGTGTGAAAAGTGTTTTATAATTGTGTTCATATAGTTCCTAGGTTTGTCTTGGCAAGTAGACTCCCAATTATTTTATATTGTCTACATTCTTTTAAATGGAATTTCTCTTCCTATCTCTTGCTGTTGGACTTTGTTGGTAATATATAGAAATGCTGATGATTTATGTAGGTTTATTTTGTATCCTGCAACTTTGCCAAAGTTGTTAATAATTTCAAGTAGCTTTTTACTTAATTCTCTAGGATTTTCTAAGCATAACATCATATCTGCAAAGTGACAGATTTTTTTCCTCATTGACTCTTCTAATTCTTTTAACTTCTTTTTCTCCTCTTACTGCTATAGCTAACATTTCTAGTACAATACTGAATAATAGAGGTGATAATGGGCATCCTTGCTTCACCCCTGATAGTACTGGGAAGCCTTCCAGCTTATTCCCATTACAGATAATGTTTGCTGACGGCTTTAAGTAAATATTATTTATCATTTTAAGGTAAGCTCCATTTATTCCTATGCTCTCTAGTGTTTTTAATAGGAATGGGTGCTGTATTTTGTCAAAGGCCTTTTCTGCATGTATTAAGATAATCATATGATTTCTGTTGGTTTTCTTATTGATATGGTCACTTATGCTGGTAGTTTTCCTAATATTTAACCAGCCCTGTATTCCTGGTATAAATCCAACCTGATCATAGTGTATGATCTTTGTGATATACTGCTATAATCTCTTTGTTAGTATTTTATTTAAATTTTTTGCATCAATATTCATTAGGAAAATTGGTCTATAATTTTCTGTTTTGGCTCTTCCCATTTTGGGTATCAGCATCATATTTATGCCATAAATGATATTTGGAAGGACTCCTTCTTCACCTATTTTTCCAAATAGTTTATACAGTGTTAGGATTCATTGTTTGGTAGAATTCACTTGTGAATCCATCTGGTCCTGGGGATTTTTTCTTAGGAAGTTCACTAATGGCTTGTTCAAATTCTTTTCCTAATATTGGGTAATTTAAGCATTTTATTTCTTCTGTTAATCTAGGTAATTTATATTTTTGTAGATATTCATTTAATTTAGACTGTCAAACCTACTGGCATATGATTGGGCAAAACAGCTCCTAACAATTGTCTTAACTTCCTCTTCCTTGGTAGTGAGTTCACTCCTTTCATTTTTGATACTAGTAATTTGGTTTGCTTTCCTTTTTTAAATCAAATTAACCAGTGGTTCATCTATTTTATTGTTTTTTTCCCATAAAGCCAGCTTCTTGTTTTATTTATTAGTTTCATGGTTTTCTTACTTTCAATTTTATTAATCTCTCCTCTGATTTTCAGGATTTCTAATTTGGTGCTTAATTGGGGATTTTTAATTGTTCTTTTTCTAGTTTTTTAATTGCATGTCCAAATCATTGATGTGTTTTTCTCTACTTTACTGAGGGAAGCAATTAGAAATATAAATTTTCCCCTAAGTACTGCTTTGGAGGCATCTCATAAATTTTGGTATGTTGTCTTATTGTTGTCATTTTCTTTAATGAAATTATCCACTGTTTCTATGATTTGTTCTTTGACCTGCTTGTCTTTTAGGATTAGATTATTTAATTTCCAATTAATTTTTAATCTCTTTCCATTGTCCATTACTGAATGTAATTTTTATTGCATTATGATCTGAAAAGGATGCATTTACTATTTCTGCTTTTCCGAATTTGGTTATGAGGTTTTTATGTTCTAATACATGGTCAATTTTTATGCCATATAGGTGACATATACTGCTGAGAAAAAGGTATATTTCTTTCTATTTCCATTTAATTTTCTCCAGAGACCTATCATATCTAACTTTTCCAGAATTTTATTCACCTCCTTAACTTCCTTCTTGTTTATTTTTTGGTTAGATTTATCTAGTTCTGAGAGGTGAAAGGTGAAGTCTCCCACTAGTACAGTTTTATTCTCTATTTTCTCCTGTAACTCATTCAACCTCTTCAAAAATTTAGACACTATACCATTTGGTACATATATGTTTAGTATTGGTATGACTTAATTGTCTATGGCACCCTTCAACAAGATATAGTTTCCTTCTTTACCTCTTTTAATTAGCTCTATTTTTGCTTTACCTGAGATATCACAATTGCTACCCCTGCTTTCTCTACTTTAGTTGAAACATGATAGATTCTGCTCCAGACCCTTACCTTTACCCCGTGTGTCTCTCTGCTTCAAATGTGTTTCTTGTGAATAATGAATTGTAGGTTTTTAATCCATTCTATCTGCTTTGGTTTTACGGGTGAGTTCATCCCATTCACATTTATACTTATGGTAACTATGTATTTCCCTACATGCTATTTTTTGTTTTTTTATCCCCCCGCCCCTTTACCCCATATCCTTTTCCTCCTCACAAGTGTTTTACTTCTGATCACCACCTTCAATATATTCTCCCTTTTATTAGTCTCCTCTCCCTCTTCCATTTTTCCCAGCCCTTTTTACTTCCTTATAGGGTAAGACAGATTTCAATATCCAACTGAGTGTGTATGTTATTCCCTCTTTGAACCAATTTTGATGAGAGTAATGTTTAAGCTTTGCATGCCACCCCACCCCCCCCATCTTTCCCTCCATTATAATTGCTCTTTCATGCCTCTTTTATGTGGGATAATTTACCCCATTCAATCTCCTCCCTCCTCCTTTCAGTGGAATTTTGTTTCTCACCCCTTTATTTTGTTTTTTGGGGTGTCATCCCATCAAAATCATCTTATATCCATACCCTCTGTCTACATATATTCCTCCTAATTGTTCTCACAGTAATAAAGTTGTTAAGAGTTACACATATTATCTTGCCATATAGAAATAGAAACAGTTTAACCTTATTGAATTTGTTTTTCTCTTTCTTGTTTCTTTTCTACCTTTTTTACATTTCCTTTGAGTCTCATATTTGGAGGTCAGATTTTTTTATTCAGCTCTGATGTTTTAATTAGAAATGCTTGAAAGTTCTCAATTTTGTTAAATGTTCATTTTTTTTTTCCCTGAAAGATTATATTCAGTTTTGCTACACAAATGATTCTTGGTTGTAATCCTAACTCCTTTGCCTTCCAGTACATCATATTCCAAGCCCTCCTAATGTGAAAGCTACCAAATCCTATATAATCCTAACTGTAGCTCCACAATATTTGAATTGTTTCTAATTTGAGCTGCTTGCAGTATTTTCTCTTTGATCTGTGAACTCTGGAATTTGGCTACAATGTTCCTGGGAGTTTTCATTTTGGTATCTTTCAGTCAGTAATGGGTGGATTCCCTCAATTTCTATTTTGCCCTCTAGTTCTAATATACCAGGGCAGTTTTCTTTAATACTTCTTGAAAGATATTGATCAGGGGGGCAGCTAGGTGGCTCAGTGGGACCCAAGTTCAAATCCGGCCTTAGACACATATTTCCTAGCTGTGTGACTGTGGGCAAGTCACCTAATCCCCAACTGCCTCACCCCTTCCCCCCCAAAAAATATAATAAAAGAAGTAAAAAAAGTTAAAAAAAAAAAAAGATATTGTTCAGGCTTTTTTTTTTTTTAAATCATGGCTTTCACATAGTCTTAAATTATCTCTCCTGGCTCTATTTTCTAGGTCAATTGTTTCTCCAGTGAGAAATTTCACATTTTCTTCTATTTTTTTTTTAACTTTTTGGATTTTGTTTTATATTTTGATGTCTCACAGTCATTAGTTTCCACTTGTTCAATTCTAATTTTTAAGGAATTATTTTCTTCAGTGAGCTTTTGTACTTCCTTTTCCATTTGGCCAATTCTATTTTTTAGAGAGTTATTTTCCCCAATAAATTTTTGTCTATCTTTACCCACACTATTGACTTTTTTCATGATTCTCTTACATTACTCTCATTTCTTTTCCCAATTTTTCTTCTACTTCCTAATCTGCTTTTTAAAATTCTTTTTAAGCTACTTCAGGAATTCTTTTTGGGCCTCAGACCAAATTACATTTTTCTTTGAGGTTTAACATGTAGCCATTTTGACACTAGTGTCCTCTTCTAAATTTATGCCTTGATCCTCCCTATCACCATAGTAACTTTCTATAGTCAAGCTCTTTTGGTTTTTGATCATTTTTTTCTGTCTTTTTTTCTTTTTTTGTGATTTGGTATTTTAATGTGAGAGTTGGGCTCTGGTCCTACACTGTCCCAAGCTTTTTGTGTTGGGGCTCTGGGTCTTACTACTATCTTTCACTGAGCTTCAGGGCTTAGCTGCTTGCTTCCTCTGGAGGGTAGGCTTCCCTTCTGGCTTGTACTGGGGGATGGAGTCTCTCTGCTGGCTCTCCCTAGGTGTGGGGTTTACCTCTAGGCCTGCCCCAGGGGTGGGATCTACAGCTAGGTTGCTAGAGAGGCACTAGCCTCTCAACTAGCAGGCCCTGGAGGAGTAATTGTGTTGATGATATACCTAGGGGTGAGGCCTTACTGCTGGGTTGTTATGGGAACAGGGTCTCTCTGCTGGTAGGCTCCAGGGTCACTGTTGGCCAGCCCCAGGGCGGGGCTTCCCTACTGGTCAGCAAGGGGGTGGAGGCTTCTTTGGTGGCTTGTGCTGGAGCCCCTGGGAGGGGAGGGGCTTGCTGAGCTGTACAGACTCCTCACTTGCCTTAGGGGGCTGCTGGTTTACAGGATGGCCTCTATGGTGAATTGCCCAAGGCTTGGAGCCTTGCTGCAGGCCTCCCCCCGCTGTGAGGCTGGCTGCTGCTGCTGCTCATGGACCTCAATCCCTTCCCACCTCAGTGAGACAGACCTTTCCTGCCCTGCTGGTCAGCTGCTTCCATGCTCTTTGATCAATTCTGAGGCAGTTTCTATTTCTTTGAAGGGGAATTTGGGAGGGCTTGAAAGGGTCCCTTCCTCTCTCAGCTCCCTTGGCACTGGAAGTCCTCTTAAATGAGAAAAAACCATTTTTAAAACACGGAGAAAGCTAGTTTTTAATGAAGTGTGGATAAAAATAGCCAAAGATGGCTTTTGTGGCATCATTAAGTAAAAAGCATTGATTGATTACCATAAAACCCTTGAACTTATTTGCACAAGATCACAAAGAAGAAAAACACATTATATTTCTTCCACTGCAACCATAACAGTTTTTAAATAATATACCAGTTTGAACTACCCAGAACCACTACTAGAAGTGGCCATTTTCAGTGGAAAGCTCTACATCATCAAATGAGATCATATCTGGAAAGTGCTTAGCACTCTGCCTGGCACACAACAGATGCTTAATAGATGCATGCTCCCTTCCCCAACCCTTCACACCCAAACCACAGCCTATAAACCACCCATCACAGCCAAAGGCCAGGGGCAAAGATCAGTAGTGGGATGAAAGAGACCAGAGGAGGACAAAGACCCAAAAAAAAGATCAGCTCGAAGGCAGCAACACTGGCAAAGCCCATGCCTGGATTTTTTCATAGGTCAAGAGAGTTAAAAAATTAACTCAATGTGATATCCAGTTTTCACTCTAATTCCTAAACACATTTTGGGTCAGGCTCATAGTCAAGATAATAAACATCAGAGACTGATGACAGGAAAGAAGGTACTTACAGTTCTTTCAGGTGTGTCTGAGCAAAAGCATTTTCTTGGATAGACATTATAGCATTATTGTTTAAGTCTCTGCAACCAAAAGAAACAAAACACTTTTTACCTCTCCCCATCTGTACAAATGCAATCAAAACACTTTTTTAAGCAGTCACAAAAACCTTTGCTAACAGCAAAGGTTATTTATGGATCCTAATGTATGCAAACTACTTACAGATGCTCAAGGGCTTCAAGACCGATGAATGCCTTCTTTGTGACCGACTTAATATGGTTTCCTTGTAAGATTCTGAAACACAAACAAACCTTCCTAATAAAATTCTCCATGCCGCCCCCCCCAATTCACTAAATTAACCTATAGGCCAGGATGAACTTAAAAAAAAAAAAACCTTCAATTTTCAAGAGCTATAAGTCTTAAATACAAAACCAAAAATAACATGAAGGCTCTGAACATCACTGACCATGGTCATGGAAAATGGAGTTGTCCTCCTTGTTACATGTTTTTCCCCCTTTGGTAGCAGATCTAAGTCTCAGAGGGGATCCCCCATTCAGAGCTGGAGAGACCTGGGGGGTCCTTCATCATGAAGGTGAAGAAATTGAAGCCTAGGAGGTTAAGTGAGTTTCCAAAGCCACACAGGAAGAACAAGCAGCAAAGCTGAGATGGTGACCTGGGAGCCCTGGCTTTTGTGCAATTCACAACTTGGCAGGCAGCCTTCTTGGGGACAAGTTGCTGGAAGGCCCAGCCTGGTTCAGGTGTCTTTGTCTTACCTATAGGATTTGCTTAACATATGCTTATTTTATCAAATCTACATGCATCATCTCACAGAATCTCACATTTAGGTGTGAAAATAGAGTCAACAATCCCAATTACCGCTAGATAGAGCTGATGGAAACTTCATGGTGTTAAATAGTTTTATTCTATTACTGTAACTCCTGTGACTCAGTACCTTTTTTTTTAACCTGAGCACAAATAGCTTCACTACATAGGTGCCCACAGCTTTAGAAGATAACAGTTTTTCAAGAGTAAGGAACCGAAACAGAAAGCAAATTCCGGAGTAGGTTAAATTCCTCTGGGTGGATAAGAAATAAGGCATCAGCTCCAAAAGTCTTAGTGCATACACAGCTGTAAAACACACTTTTGCACAGGCACACACAAGACCAGAATACATACAATTTAGTGAGTTTGGTGAGTCCGACAAATGCTTCACTTGCGTCTTCGATGGCCCAGGAAATCTCATTGTTCCGTAAATCTCTGCAAGAATGAAACCGCCTTTTTCATTTGGGGAAAGGCCAGCAACCACTAATGTTAGTTAACATGGCAGTTCAATGGTTAGCATCCTGACATGGCCATGCCAAATAACCACTCTAGTTTGATCCTTTACCTAAAAATCACAGAGTATTTTCAATGCAGACTATGCTTTGAATGAGTTACTTAGGAAGAAAGTTCTGTGATCATCTGAAAGACAGACATGTGAGAGAGATTTGCTGTTTGTCACAAGCTAAAAGATTCCAGAGGCAAGCCTGGATAAGTAAATTAAGCAACATGCTAAGAATGTTAATCTTCCTGGCTAACAGTTCCTAACTGTGTTAGCATATTAAAAGATTATAGGAAGGGTACTGTACAGGGCTGCCAGGCAGGCAGCAAGTTTTTCCAAGTGCAGGGAATATAGTTCACAAATCTGGTTACTGGCTAATGGGATTTCTTTGTGACCTATGTCTATCCCCAGGGTCCTCAGCTTAGAAAGGCTGACTAAGAGTAATACCAATACAGCATTTCACAGCTCCAGAGCAATTACACTCTTCCCCTGGGAAGTAAGGATGATACACCCATGTGAATAACAATGCCTACAGTGTTTTCTTTAAAATGAAAATTATGGGCCTTTTAAAATCCACTAGTCCATCCTCAAAGGAAATGTAGTTACATGAGTGTGTTAGATGAAAAATGCCAGTAAGAGAATATTTTATTAGTATTTGATATCTCTTCAAACCTGCTTATGCCCAAACACCAAAAATTTCTACTTTTACAGGCTATTTTAAAGCTATGTGGATTAGTCAACTTTCCTAAAAACTAAGCATTAGATTATTAAAACCTTCAATGGCCTACCTCACTCAAAATCTCACTATTAAACAGGAAAGGTTTTTTCTTCCCACCTTCTAAGGCTCATTTTATTTAAGTCTGCTTATCTCCTGCCCTTCTTCCCAAAGATAAAGAAAGGCCAAAGGATAAATCCAATCCCAGAGCTAGAATCTCCAAACTCTGGCTCCAATTCTGTCTTCAGTTCCTCTTAGGCAGCTAAAAGCAGTCAATAAGGTGTGCACATAAGGTGTGCCCTAGTGCCTTACAGGTAATTTCACTCTTGTTCCTTGGTAAAGTATAGAGTTCTGAGAGTCGAGACTAGCTGAGATGCCCTTTGTCTTATCAGCTCTCCCAAAATGGCTGTAAGAGGTAAATCCAATCCACACTAGTCAATTCACTCTGACAAGAAGCTAGAAAGCTCTTGAAAATCAGCCAAATCCAAATTTGGAGAAAAACCACCTCATCTATCTTAAAATTCAGACAAAAGCCTCTGCATAAGAAGATCTAAGTTACATTCTCATGCATGGTTAAGCACCAGTGTTTGCAACCTTCTCAATCAACATGACCTCTTGTCTTAAGGCATTTGTTGATTCAGAATTTGATGACCAGACAGCCTCCTACTTAGGGGTCTTTAAGACCATACAAATTCTGCTAATTAATCACTCTTTTTGCCATATACTTTTGAGATTATTTTTATTTCATTAAAATACATTAAGGCTAATAGAACATGACAATTTATAAAAATCTCCTATAATTTTGCTAATTAAGGCATCTTCTTAATTAACCAATAATCAGGATGATTTATTTCAAATGACTTTCTAAATGACAGATAAAAGTTCAGATGTATTCCTGATTATCATTAAAGATTGTAAGTTCCTTCTAGATAAGAATGGTGTGCCTTACAATACCACCCCAAAGGTGCTTAGCATAATGGTAGGCACACAGTGGACAGAAAATACTTATTGACTGATCGATCTAAAAAGCAGGTGCAGTTGAAAGATTTGTTATAGTTTTAGTCTAGGGCAAAGGAACAACAAAATTAAAATAATTACAAAATTTTTAAATTACAGTGTTGAGTACATGTTAGTTATATTCATTTCCTCTGCCTTTTTTATTGAAGCAAAAGTCAATTTTGTTGAGCCAGTATACTCACAATGTCTGAAGATTGGAAAGGTCTTTAAAAACCCCATCAGCAATGTGAGTCACCCTGTTGTCCCCTAAATTCAACTTCTCCAATAAGCTCAGACCCACAAAGGCAGATTCATCCAGACGAGTTAACTGATTATAGGACAAGTCACTGTAAATAAGATTTTGGCAACAGTAAGAAATTCATTATATCTGAGTTCAACTTATAATTCACATCCTTCTTACAAGATACATGTATTCTAGAACTTTCAAACTCCTAACACATAGGTTAGGAACTTCTAGCCTTCATTACTGACTATGGCAATTATTCATTTCAACCTGACCTAAACTGCGAAGTCATCACTGAAATTGAGTTTAACACTTACAGTTCAGATAGCTGCTGGCAGAACTCCCAGGCATCAGGGCTGATTCGGTCAATAGCATTCTGGCTGACATAGAGCTGCTGTAATGTCCTCAAGCCATAGAGCCAGCCCTTGTTCACTTCTATTAAGTTATTGTGCTCCAGTTCTCTGCAGAGTCAGAGAAACAGAGCAGAAAATGGGTTATAAAACAAGATATTCAATGAGAAGAATATTCTTAAATCTTCATGAAGTCTTAGTCCTGGACGGTGTCTAGCCCAAGACCTCTTCTTTGCTCAATCCTACAATATCTGAATTTAGGAGGATCTATCAATGAACTCAACAATCTGTTTAAGGCTCAATAAAGTAGCAAGACTGCTGAGGAAAATCAGATGTTCAAAACCTAAGAGCTTGAGTAGATGTGACCAAACTGTGTCCAATATGCCTAATCTTGATGGGTTCTGATGGTCCCCCTCACCTAACAGAATAAAGTAATTCAGTTAGATTTATATATGATACTCAAGAGCAGAGCAGCCAAATCCACTGATTTCACATTTTACAAAGCACTCCAACTTTTGTACATCAATTGCCTCAGGGATTAGAGCACAGAACTCCTTAGTATAAACTCTGTGTAATAAAAGACCCTACTCCAGCCTTCTGAGTCTTAGAAGTCCTAATCAGAAGCCCTAGTTGACACTCCCCTGCTGTGGTTGCTAGTACTTACAATTCTTCCATGTTAACCAAGCCAAAGAAAGCTCCATCCATAAGTCTGCTAATTCCATTCCGCTGCATTTTCAAAGATTTTAAGGAATCAAGCCCTTGGAATGTAAGACTTTCCACAGTTTTAATCCTGTTTCTTTTAAGTTCTCTTTAAGAGAAATATGAACAAAAGTTAATACATACACAGTTGAGAATCATCCACTTTAATAATAATAATAATAATTAAAAAAAAGATAGCTACATAGAAGAAAAAGACCTCTCCAATTAGCTACTTACAGAAACTGAAGATGAGGCAGCTTAAAGATCTTAGGTGGAATCATGCTAATTCTGTTTCTGTTTAACTTGACCACTACCAAAGAACTGGACAAATTATCAAAGCAGCCAGCTTCCAAGGTGGCTATCCTGTTATTACTCAGATTCCTGAAATAAACAAGGCAAAAATACATATTGAACAAGAATTCTACCATAAGACAATACTATTATTTCAGTTCTTAACAGATTTATACTGAGAAGTCAGCAATTCAGCAAGTTTTATTTACTTATTTTCTATACAACTACATTAGTAAAATAAACCAAAGGTAAGCCTTAGAAATCGCCTTATTTCTTTTTTTCTGACCAGGAAATATTATAACCTTACTATCTTAGCAAAAATGAATACCATGACTCAGGTTATCATATAAACACACACTTATCTAAATGGAACTTTTTTTTACTTACAGATATTTCAGTTGCATTCTAGGAAATGAGGATGCCTTGATTTCTGAGATGATGTTTGAGCTGAGATCCAGAGTCTCCAGGGAAAGGTAAAATTGGAGCTGTTCTGTACTCACTTCCGGAATTACATTGTGCACTCTGAAGACCAAAAAAGAGAACTCTAGAAGTTACTTGTGACCTATTCTTTAAGTATGACCTATACCAATGGAGGCAGAAGAATTATGAACAATATAGTGTCTATTAAAAGATTTAAGGAAAAAAAACTGAAAAAAATCCTTAAACATTTACTTACAATGAAAGGAGAGTGATGTTAGAAGTTAGTTCTCCAAAATATGGAATTTCCATTAACTCATTATAATTCATTTTCCTGCGGAGGAAAAAAAAGGAAAGATTGATTCTTCAATGATTTTTTTTTTCTTCTCTAGTTCTTGACTAGAAAGTGTGCAGACTCTAGGACACACAATGAGCTTAATAAATTTTCACTGATTGACCAGATTGACAGTCAACACAGAAAAAAACCCATGGCCCACAATATAGTGGACTAGGACTAAAAATTATGACTGCTCTTTTTAAGATTGATAGTCTATTATCATTATGACACTGATAAGCTCAGAAAAAACTAGGAAAAATTGTGTAAATTCATGTTTTTAACTTTTCTACAGAGCTAACCAGTTAGCTGTGTTTATATCCATTCTGGGAAAAAATATAGGTGATTAATACATGTGCATACACATGTATATGTACATATATGTATGCAGGTATATACACACACACACATATGTATATGAATGCATATTATCAAATTAAGCTACTTCATGTAGTCCTGAGCTTCTTGTGAGTAGAACTATTCAGAGAAAGCCCAGGTCAGCGTTTCTTAAACTTAAATCATATGGAGTCACAACCCACAGTTTAAGAAGCGTTGAAGGGGTTGAGAGTAGAAAAAGTTTAAGAAGCCCTGGCCTAGATGATCATTTGCTGAGGATGTGATAGAAGGGATTCAGGACTGCACTGAATGGTCCCCTGAGTTTCTGAAACAATCCATATCTTTATGGGGAAAAGGCATCTGAACATCCAAAATCTTTGCAACAACATGCTTATACTTTTTTTTTGTATGAGTCTGCTTACTCTCATTTTATTTAAAATTAAAATAAAGCTTAGTTATGGGGATTAGAAGCAGAAAATAAGAAGATCAAGAGAAGCTGAGAGAGGAAGGTAAATGAGAATATCAGAAGTGTTAAGAGACAATATAATAGTGAGAAAAGACAGAGAACCCATATCTAAATTATGAACAAGACTCCCCATAACACAGAAGTCTGGGGCCATTTTGGGGTTTGGGCAAATAGGTCCCACCCAAAAGTACACATAAAAACACCTGAAGAATCATAATCAAAACAAAATTAAATTATTTTCAATACAGAGAAGAATAAAACTAACAAAAAGCTATCTAAGTAGACTGAGCTCCTTGAAGATAAAGAATGATATCTTCTGCACATAGGAGGCAACAAATAAATGCTTATTGAAATGAATTAAGCTTAAAGTAAGGGTGTGGGGGGGAGAATATGATTTCAACTTATCTTGAAAATACCAAAACAGGAAGGCCTCATTCCAACATTCCCAGATAAATGGGGTATTACTGTAAATAAACCTACTTTTTATATTATTCATTTATTTTAGATGCCAAATATTTAGCAGAACACAAGAAATGTTTACATAATGTGGGGGAGTCTTCTGTTTCTTTGGTAAATCTGGATAAAGAAAATACTGTACATAACTCCAGAAAGAAAAACTTCTCACTTGTGACTCTAAGAAAGTACAGTGCAAATGGCAACTTTAAAGCAACAATACAATGGCATAGTGCCCAGAGACTTTCCAATATAACAAATCCAAACAAACTGTTCTGATGTCTAATCACGGCTTTAAAATTTTAATTCTTTCCTCCCCTTATCCCACATTCTTTACCATGTCTGGAGTGGCAATCCCCAAACTGAAAATATTTATTAGGTCACAAAAATACAATTAAGAATAACTTACACTTCCTGTAACATCTTTGAATCCAAGCTGATGCTCCAGTTAGATAATCGATTATGACTCAAATCCCTAAAAAACAAAAAAATACTCAATTTTCATCTGAATCCTTGAAGAGGAGTGGGGCAAATGGTAGCTGAGCATACAACAAAAAGCTAAAGCAAAAACTCTATATTCACATTATATCAGGTGTTTATAAGATGAGAACAAATATTCATATATGAAAAACCCCCTAGAGTGCAACACTGAAGACAGCACAAAACAAAGTTGAAACTGAATCCATCTTCCATAGGGATGGCTTTTCTAAATAACACTCTTGCTCTAGGAATGGGAAATCCATTTCATAATATCACAGAATTTAGAGCTGGCAAAGGACTTCTGAAATGGAGTCTAATCCTCTCATTTTACATAGGTAGTGACAGAACCTTTATTCAAAATCAAGTCTTTTGCCTCCAAATCCAATGTTTGTTTTTTTTTCCCATTACTGCACACTGTCTTGTCAGTCCAGTTTACATTAACAATGGAGAAGAAATGGATAAAATAAAAATTAAATTCTACAGTTCACTTTTGCTTAAGTACAACCTAGTTTTGATTGAATTTGCAATGAGAGCTAAACATTTAAATAAGCTTTAAGAAACTTCCCTCTTGCTTGTTATTTTCTGGCACCTTTACAAGGCTGAGGTGGAATCCGGCCCACACAAGCCGTCCGCACAAGTGCTTTACTATATGATACAATATGGTTGGCAATAGGAACATGCTGGTGAAGCATTACAGATCACTGCAAGTGAAGAAGGAAGAGCTTATCTCACTGTGCTACCAAACAGTGTTGACAGATGCACCCAGGTTTGAACAATGTCTTTATTACAGCCAAACGATCAATTTTAGCCAGAGTCATGTCTGTCAGTGAAACCAAACACTTTCCCTCACAGACGTGAATTACACCATAATATCACTAAGGACATGCCAAAGATCCTCACCCTTTTTTCTGTAAAGGTTCTAACACCTTTGCTCTAGGCTGAAGTCTGGCAGGAGTTATCAGCTCAAGGGCATTAATGGGTGGAGAAGAGGGTGGGGAACATGGAGGTGATGAAATATGCCCAACAAAAAAATCTCACTCAGATATTTTTGCCCCCAAGCTGAGAGGAGAATAACACGAAATGTCACACAATTGTGAAAAGAAACTTTAGTTTTTATTCTTATTTTATTAGGAGGTTTCAATAAGGGCAGAAATTGAAAACCATTGCTCTCCTCCAAGTTAGTTCTTTCATGCTCTGCTCCAAGTGGAGCAGGCAGGCCAGCAGATAGTTCCTACCGATGGCGTTCCAGTTCTAGAGGTCCTTGCCTAGTAAGATCTTTTATCCTTTTTCTACACTAAAGCTTGCAGATTGGACTGTTCTCTTTTTTATTTGAATTGTGTTCATATGATCCTCCTTCCTAGTTCTTGGTAAGTCTCTGTTTCTCTATACATCTCTCTGCATATTCCTTTTTTGTTGCTGTTGCAAAGATTTTTATTCTCTTTTTTATTAGGTAATACTGGTGCATTTTTCTTCAGGAGATATGTGGGGGTTTTTATTAATTAATTTATTTTTAGTTTTCAACGTTCACTTTTACAAGATTTTGAGTTCTAAATTTTTCCTCCCTCCCTTCCTTCCTGCCTCCCCAAGACAGCATGCAATCTGATATAGGCTATACATGTACAATCACATTAAACATATTTCCACATTAGTCATGTTGTGAAAGAAGAGTAAGAACAAAAGGAAAAACCATGAGAAAGAAAAAACAAAAACAAAAGAAGACAGAAAATAGCATGCTTCACTCTGCATTCTGACTCCACAGTTCCTTCTCTGGATGTGGATAGCATTTTCCATCATGAGTCTTTTAGAATTGTCTTAGATCACTGCACTGCTCAGCAGAGCTAAGTCTAATAACGCCAGTCATTGCACTATGTTGCTGTTACTATGTGCAATGTTCTCCTGGTTCTGCTCACTTCACTCAGCATCAGTTCATGCAAGTCTTCCCAGGTTTTTCTGAAACCATCGTGCTTGTCATTTCTTACAGCACAACAATATTCAATCACAATCATATGCTACAACTTGTTCAGCCATTCCCCAACTGCTGGGCATTCCCTCAATTTCCAATTCTTGGCCACCACAATAAGAACTGCTATGAATTATTTTTGTACATGTGGGTCCTTTTCCCATTTTTATGGTCTCTTTGGGATACAAAGTTAGTAATGGTATTGCTAGGTTACAGGGTATGCACAGTTTTATAGCCCTTTGGACATAGTTCCAAATTGCTCTCCAAAATGGTTGGATCAGTTCACAACTCCACCAACAATGCATTAGTGTTCCAATTTCCCTACATCTTCTCCAACACTTATTATTTTCCTGTTTTGTCATATTAGCCAATCTAATAGGTATGTGGTACCTCAGAGTTGTTTTAATTTGCATTTCTCTAATCAACAATGATTTAGAGCATTTTTTTCATATAACTATAGATAGCTTTAATTTCTTCATCTGAAAACTGCCTGTTCATATCCTTTGACCATTCATGTATTGTACATCTCTCTGCATTTTCTACACAAGATGATAATAAGTCTTGCCCCATGCTTTTTTCATGGATGTCACAGAATCGGATTTAGAGCAAAAAGATCTTTCTAGGTCATCTCCATCATTCTGCAGAAGATGACCAGCAAGGTAAAATTATCTGTACAAGGTCCCATAACTGATAAATGGCAGAGTCAAGATTTAAACTCAAGTCCTCTGACTCCTGATCCAGCAGTCTTCATGCTACCAGTGATTTTCCTTTATTTATCCCATTCCATTCAAAAGGGTTGCTTAAAATTGTTATCAATTATTCATTCAGTTTTATCAAGTACAAGAAATACCAACACTTTCCATTACAGCCAAAGCAATACATACAAAAGATTTTTTAATAGAAACATGGTGTTTATACTTAGTTCCAAAGAAAAGTAGTCTGTGTCACAGCTAGGGGAGGGGAGGAGGAGGTGTGATGGGCAAAACCACTTTTCTATACCTTTCAAATCTAAGGCTGGGGTTCTTAACCTTTTTGGTGTCATGGACCCCTTTGGCCAGTTTGTTGAAGCCTATAGATCTCAGAATGTTTTTAAATGCACAAAATATATGGGATCACAAAGGAAACCAAATATAGTAAAATACATTTATGAAAATATACATACATCTATTTTAAAGTTTGCCAACACCAAGTTAAGAACCCCTTGTATAAAGGATCTAAGACATCTCCAAAGGCCTCATGATAGAAGACCCTATCCACAAAGAAGAAAGAACTATGGAGCTTGAATACAGACCAAAGCACACTATTTGCTATTTTTTTTCTTCTGCTGTGTTTTGTTTCCTCTTTCTGGTGGTTCCTCCTATTGGTTCTAATTCTTACTTACAACATCACTAATGTGAAAATATGTTTAATAGGAATGTATATGTATAGCCTATATCAGATTATGCGCCATCTAGAGGAAGGAGGTAGGGAGGAGGGGGAGAAAAATCTAAAACTCCAAAGCTTATGGAAGTGATTGTTGAGAATTCAAAATAAATTAATTAAAAAAAAGAACCCCTTGTATAAAGGAGAAAGGCGGAGAGGACAGGGAATGGAGGTGAAAACTTACACTCTGAACCTAAACTGTAGTCTCATTCACCTGGAAGATGACTGCTTTATAACAAAGGTTTTGGGGTATTTTCCCATCCAACTCCCATCTTACACTAAAATCAGTTCCACAGCTAATACTGCAGCAAGGTACCAGGAGAAGACTTAGGGCCATTTATTTATAAAACAACACATGCCACAAAGCAGGGAACATAATGTGTCTGTAATTAACATGCTCTGGAACAACCATCCTTCCTGTAGCAGGTACAGGCAATCAGTAATCTGCTAACATCTAAATCCTCCCTTCTAGCTAAACTAGCATTATGTGGATTACCATACACTAACTAGTAGAATTTATATCATATATGCAGCTGCAGATATAAAGAAAACTATAGATCGGTTCCAGTGATAATTTGAGAACTTAAAAGCTTCAGATTTCTTCAACTGGCCTATGCCTTTTGATTGAAAATTTTAATATCCAGAGAATCTGTTCACTGTTCTCAGGATTTCTCTTTTCTATAACAATTATACACATTAGTACAATTGATGCTAAAGTAAAAAGAAAAAAAATCCCTAACAAATCACACATTTTAAAAAGATGCTTTTAAAGTCTAAATAGGCTCAAATTGAATGAATTGCAAAAGATTTTTCTGGAGAAACAACTCAGGGTAGTTTGCTGTGGCTTAGCACTCAAAAATTGGTACAATCTTCACTAAGTCTTCACTAATACTTCAACCCATGTTTAGCACTTCTTTTAAAAAAATTGAAGTTCTAAACCCACCTGAAAACAGAATTCTTTTGTCTCCAGGGTTTTTTCTCTTAGTAGCATGCTACAATACATTCAAGTACTTAATGAAATGACCTACTGTTATTGAACTAAATCTAAAAAAGCTCAATGTTGCAACAATCACTATTATAACTTAATATCTCATCTTTTCAGCTTCTAACACCACTGGTATCTGAATATTTATGGGTAAGATAATTGAAAAGTAGAGGTCTTAAGAGCCAGCCTTATCAGTGTTGTGAACTAAGCTTCCCCTCATGCTAATCTACAGGGATAGAGCTGTAATAAATGATGAATTATTAAAGTTCTTGATATCCTGTGGAGCCAGAGGTGCCATTAATGTAGTCATTTAGTGCCATCACAGTGTAAATAATTTATAGGATCTGCAGAGCAATCACAACAGGTTAGAAAAGGAGAACTGTGCTCCACAAGGTAATTACAAAGTCCTTAGGCAAGAGAGAAGCAGGGGGGTTTCCTCCACATAATCACAGAAAACTAGATGTCTAAGTCATCTTACTCATTTTCTACTTCTAGTACTATGCAGCATTAGTGAGCTGACCTAGAGACTTTAGAGATAATAATCTTTATGAAAAGAGGCACCCCCCCTTTGCAAAAATTAATAGGGCTAATAGTACCTGGAAAACAAACGTTATCACAACTCATTTTCCTTTTTTCAAAGTTTTCTGTATCTTTAGTAATGCTTAATTTATCCAGCATCATCAGAGATTGAGATTGCTGCCTAAGTGGACCGACAAAATAATTGTTATCTACTTGATGACATAAGAGAAGAACTCACTTCTTACAGTAAAGCCTCAATTATCTGGAATAGATCTCTCCCCCAAATCATCCAATCCACTTCTAAGAATCAAAGCTTCAAAAAAAGTTTTTAACCTTACTGGGGTTTAGATGATCTTTAAGGTCTTATCCAGATTCAAATCATTGGATCACAGGATCATGAAAAATTATCATCTTAAATGTACTCAGAGCTTCCTTGATTTCTTGGAGTAAACTGGCCATAATTCAACTTTTTCTTGAAGACCCTAAGGTATTCATTATGCAAATCATCAAACTGTGCTATATTTATAGTAATGTTGGCAGAGAACATTAGGGTATGTAGAGCCCCAGACTGCTGTACTTTTAGAAGTTTATTAATTTGTTTTTTAAAAGTTTTTCAGTCTCTGCTCTCAATGTCAGGCTGTCAAAACTGTCTCCTGCTATTCTCAGTATGAGTAACTCTAGCAGCCCTACAATTTGTTGATTCAAATACATAGCTTGGGAAACCAAATAATTAAGATGTGTGTGTGTAGGATATGATTAAACAAGAGAGTGGCAAAAATATTTGCATCAAATATTACTAATAAAAGTCTGACAATCAAGATACATAGGGAACTGACACAACTATGTAACATCAAGGGCCATTCCCCAATAGACTCATTTAGATGAGTGGCCAAAGGATATGACACTTTGAAAAGAACTGTAATCTATACATGACCATATTTTTAAAATGGTACAAATCACTATCACTAAGAGGCACGCAAATTAAAATAGGTCTTTGAGGTTACACCTTACACCATGATAACTGATGGAGATGACAAAAAAAAAAAAGGAAAGATCAATGGAAGTACTGTGGAAATTTAGGGACATTAATTCATTGCTGGTGGGGCTTTGAAATGGTCCAACCATTCTGGATGTCAATTTGAAATTACGCAAGAACTAAAGGAACTAAATTCTCCATACCCTTTGGCCCAGAAAACCCATTATTGCACTTAAGCCCTAAGGAAGTCAATGGTAGAAGAATAAGGGCCCAATATTTACTAAAACATCCACAGCAGTAAGTACTCTTTATGGCTGCAAAAAACTAGAATTGAAGAGACTGTCCAATGATTGAGGAAGAACTAAAAGAAAAGAACTATGGCACGTGAACTTAATGGAATTTCTGTACAGTAAGAAATGGCAAATAATAAGAATCCAGGGAAATAAAGATAGATTTATTTGAACTAATGCAGAACAAAATAAGTAGAACCAAAAAAATGAGATTCTCAATGACTACAACGAATAAAAAGATCACAATTAGGGAATCTGAAAGCTGAGTAATGGGAAAACAAATGAAGGTCGTCCAGAAAAGATCCTGAAACATGCCCTCTCCTTTTCATAGCAGGGAGCTAGGTGACTACAAGGACAGGCAGATCATGGCATACAGTAATAGCTATGGCCACTGTGTGGATATTTTTGCTTAGTTAGGGAACGTTCAATCTGGGAATTCAGGGGGAGTTTTATCCCCTTTTCCAGGAATGACCATGATATAATAAAGATAAAAGGCATCAATAAAACATATGTTTATGTTTTATTTATTTTTAATGTTTCTATTATGAGCTTTTGTTTTACCTTCTTTCTGCACAAATTCTGCATGCGCCACCCCCCCCCCCAATTCCCCTAAATGGCAAGCCACTCCTTGCAAAAAATTAAGATAAAAAGCAGTTCAGGAAATCAACCAAAACATCAACAGCGTCTAACAGCCAATGCAATATTCCACACCCTAAGTCTCCCTTCCCTTACTCCCCCCCCCCACCTCTGCAATGGAGGGAGGGGCATTTCCTCATCTCCTCTTGAACACAATGTGTGATCGTGGTAATCATGGTAATCATGGTAATGGCCAAGCACTGAGTTTCTTTTCGATGGTGGTTACTCTTCCATTTACACTGCCATCAGTACTGCATATCTCGTTTGGGCCTGCTGACTTCACTGGGGTTCAGCTCACAAGCGTTCCCCGATTCTCTAAATTCTTCCTATTCATTATTTCTTACAGTGCAGTAAAGTTCCCTTCTATTCATGTACCCACAACCAAAGGGCATCTATTCTGTTTCGAGTCGTTTGCTATACAAAAAAAGTGCTGCTACGTATATGGCACCAAAAGAAGCGTACTCCGATCTTTGACTTCCTCAGTGTCTATGCCACCTAGCTAAGCAATGGAATTTCTGAATCAAAAGATATGAGCGTACAGTCCCCTTCTCTGGGACATAACTCCACACTGCTCCTCCGCCTGGCTGAATCCATTTACAACTCTACCAACGATGTCTATTGGTGCCCTCGTCCTATCACCACCTCTACAACGTGATCAACATGATCCTTCTCACCTTGACATCTCTGCCACATTGCTGGGAGGGGAGTACAATATCAGAATTGTTTTGATTTGTATTTCTCCTATTTTTAGTGATTTTAAGCAATGCTTGTAGGAGCAAGCCTAAAGCAGTTTTAGTTTGGTGGGCTTTTTGGTTTGTTTTGCTTGTTATCATGTTATGGGTAGTTTAGGTTGCAGGTTAAGTAATGCTATTGTAATAGGAGAAATTATTCTCTTCTAAACTACATCTACCTTTCTGTCTACTATGATTTTCTGCAATACATTCTGTGACAGTGTTGATCTACCACTGAAAAAGGTGTTTTCATTGATAGAGAGAACCCAAGAATAAATGAGATCTTTAAGTGCTTTAATTTTTAAATCTGTATTAGTTAAGAATAAAATTATTTAAGCGAATAAGGCAAGCAAACATTAACTGATTTGCTACTGATTTAACTGAACTCCTGCCACTCTCTCAAACAGACTCTTTTAGGGAAAATATGCTTATTTAAAAACAAAAACAAAAAACTCTGCATCAAACTACTATCTTCTCAACCACCAACGCCTCCTCTATCTACCACCCTAGTCTCAGCAGACATGTTTGTCTTTACTCATAAACTAGACTCCCTCAGCTGCAGTGAACCCTCTCTCTTCTGCTTCTCTTACCTGTGCTGTTCCTTCTCAAATAATCTCTGCTGAACCAAAGAGTGGGTATTTCTCTGAGGCACAGTCCTAGGCTCTGTCTTTTTCTCTTTCTACATACACCCACTATCAAAGATTTCATCAGTTTCCATGAGACACATATCACTTGCATACTTACATATTCAATACAAAATCTCTCCTGAACTTCTGCATTTTTCTGCCAAGTGAAAAATGGAGACAATTTCTTATTTTCCACAAAATTCTATGAAGTCTGAATTAGAAGAATGAAAGCAACTATCTTATTTAGGAATGACAGCGAGAAAGTTTGCTTTGTTTTTCTTCTTAGGAGTTAGGTCTCTCTGCTGCAAAAACTTCTTTCTGAATCATTATGCCACAAATAACACCACTAAAAACTAAGAAGTCTGACACTGGACGAAGAATGAAACGGCAGAGCTCAGAAGTGAGTGGATCTAATAAAAGTGCAGATATCTCAATTTCAACAATCTTGCTGTTTCATAAAACAAGTCAGACACTACTTCAATTTCAGGATATTTTATCTGTCCTTTAGCAGCATGATGCAGAAAAAAACACTATCTTGGGAA
The DNA here is from genome assembly GCF_900497805.2 of Vombatus ursinus. Lineage (NCBI taxonomy): Eukaryota > Metazoa > Chordata > Mammalia > Diprotodontia > Vombatidae > Vombatus > Vombatus ursinus. The sequence continues at coordinate 1,662,162 of NW_020953957.1, forward strand.
TCACAAGATCTGGGTTTGGAATCTGGGACTCTCACTCATGAGCTCTGTAATCTGCAGTAAGTCATCTAACCCTTCTGGAGGTGAAACTGTACAACAATGGAACTGGACAAGACAACTTCCCAAACCAACTGTCCTTTTCATCCTGTCACCTTTTTAGCTGACCATAAATAACAATTTGATGATACCTATGTGCTCCCAAGTGATCAACATTCCTCTTCATCTTTCAAATAAAAACAAAGTGATAGTTTTGCAACTGTGGAACAAATGGTTGATACTCATAAATCTAAAGAAAGAGCAGGACTTTAACATTTTGTAATCACCATAACAAAATATTTATTAGGCACCTAGCTTTGTACCTGGTGATACAGTAATGACTTAGGTACTTACCATAAAGATTTTTAGGAGTGGCTAGGTTTCAAAAGTAGGCATCTCACTATTCCCACTATGATAGACAAGCATCTGGTAAATCTGTTAGTAGGGTAATCTGTCATTCCTTGCTCAGAACTGGCTACTTTTCTCACAGCAACCTGTCAGGATTTTTATTTAACTAGAGTAGCATGTTATCTTACCAAATGTAAAACGGACATGTTAAAAAACAGTGTCCTTATGGAAACCCCAGCTCAAATATCACCTGATCGGGGACAAAGAAAAGGACTCGGGCATTAGATCACTTGGGCTTTATCCGCCATCTTCTCCGGGAGCACAACCACTGAGCACAAACAATGAAGTACGCTGGAGGGGCAAGGGAACATGGGGCACGACCGCACAGTAATACCATAAGCCCATTATGAACTAAGTATTTATTAGAATGCCAACACTGCTTTCACTGGTACAGCCAAAGGGAGGGGCCGAGGCCGCATAATATTAGAGTTTATACTTTTAGAGTTCACAAAGAACTTTTCTTACATCCCTGAGGAGGGTTACACACATTTTCCCTGTTGCAAGTATATCTCACCCAGGCAAATTTCCACAAGGAGAAAGGAAAGGCTTCTTCATTGTGAGAAGACCTACCCTAACTTTTGTTCAGTGGGGATGGAAATTCTTATTCTGAAGGTAGTAAACTCCTTGGCTCGGCATTCAAGACCCATCTCTCCTAAGGTACCACTTCGTCTACATCACACACTACCTCTCCATGTGGTCCCTACTCTACCCCTTCCTATCAGAAAAAAACCTCCTTCAAACTTTCTTTTTCCTCTCATACTACTCCTCTGCCTGGAACCTTATCGACCACCTGCCTTTTAGGAAGCCTTTACCCATCCCTTCAGCCATAAATGACCTTTTTTATGCCAGTGACCTCACCTAATACTCCGAATGCCCCGATCCACTGAGGAATTATTGCATTATAGCTAGGTAGTACAGTGAACAGTGCTGGACCTGGAGTTAAGATCTGAATTCAAATCCTGCCTCAGATGTTTACTTGCTGTGACACTCTATTTTTCTCCATTTCAGTTTCTTCATCTGTAAAATGGAGATAATAACAGTATCTACTTCACAGGGTTGTTGTGAGGACCAAATGACATAATAATTGCAAAGTGCTTTGCAAACTTTGAAGTGCTCCATAAATATGTAAGTGAGAGACAGAGAAGGGGAGAAAGGAGGAGGGAATATAGAGAAAGAGAGAGAGAGACAGAGAGACACAGAAAGCAATAGAGACAAAGAGACAAAGATAAAGAAAGAAGAGTGAGAGATAGAGACAGAAGACAGAAAAAGAGACAAAGAGATAGAGAAAAAAGAGAGATAGAGACAGAGGAGAAATATACAGAGAGAAAGGAAAAGAGATATAGACACAGAGAGATAGAGAGAGAAGACAGAGAAAGAGAAGGGAGACAGAGAGGGATAGAAAGATAGAGACAAAGAAAGGGACAGAGAGAAGATAGAGAAAGAGAGAGAGGGAAGGATAGGAGGGAAAGAGGGAGGAAAGGAGAAGAGAGAAAGACAGAGGGAGGGGATAAAGAGAGAGGGGGAGAGGGAGGAATTCCCTTACAAGTCTGTCAGCACCTTGAATGCAAGTACTTCATTTTGTCTAGACTTTTTAATCTCCTCGAGCATCTTCGAGCCCAAAGTAGGTGTTTAATAAATGTAATAAAGTTGATATTAGTAGGAAAAGAGATTCTTGGGCACATCTAGGGTATTTTGTAGCTCTGACATCAGAGTTCTGGATGAGTGCTAGAAGGCATTAGTTGACAATGAACAGCAAGGGGACAGCCGCCCTCCCTGGGTTTCTCTCTTTTGTTTCTTCATTGGCCTTATTTCTCCTTCCTGATTCCTCACCTCATTGCTACACGAAGCCAAGTTCAGCTTGCAAAGAACAAGACCTAAGAGTCAACATCCTCACTAGCAGCACACCAAGCACAAAAAAGATATTTCAGATTAGCTAGCATATCAGGCTGGGATAAGAGTAGAAAGTGTTTCCTTTATTTAACCATTTATTAAGTGCCTACTATTTGCCAGGCACTGTGCTAAGTGCTTTACAAATATTTTTTCATTTGATCCTCAAAACATCCCTGGGATGTAGTTGCTATTACTATGCTCATTTCACCGATGAGGAAATGGAGGCAAACAGAGTGTCCAGGGTCACACAGCTAGGAAGTAGTGTCTGAAGTTAGACTTGAACTCACATCTTCCTCACTCTAGGCCCAATGCTCTATCCTCTATGCCATCACCTGGCTGCCTTATTTGAATAGCATCAAGCTAACCCTCTGGGGGTCTGAATGGCCACCCACAAGTTTTTGGCCCAGTTTTTTTGTTTATTCTAATGTTTAAAATAAGCCAGTAGTATGGAGTATAGTATACTTGAATGGTTTTGAAAAAAGTCAAGAATAAACTGGGAAAGCATACAAAAAAACACTAAATGTAAACATTCTCTACAACCTAACCATGGGATTTTTACAGCACTACTTTTGTTGCCTACTGGAGTCTGAGATCCTTAACAGATTTTAAGGAATAAGCTGTGATCAAGTTGGTATATTTTACCACTTGAAATGTCAATTTCATCACAAGGGCATGATGACCTATAAATAGATCAAAAGGATTGAGGCCTCATGCCATATGGAAGATATAAGGTCTCTGAGGTAGAAGAAAAATTAATAAAGTCATCATATGATACTTGTAATTTGGAATTTGCCATTTTAATATTTGAAAGACATCCTGCAGGTATATTTTTAAAAATGTTTGATCTACAGTGTCACCAGATGGCAATGGGGACCTTAGTCTTGGTTATTTAGGCAAACACTACCAGATTTAAATTTTACTAAGCATAGGCAGCTAAAATGGAGATTACAATACTTGTTTCCTATCTAAATTTTTTAAAGCACAACTATTTATTAAAACAATTAAGCATAAATTTACTATGAGACCGTAGGCACGTCACTCATTCTCCATAGTACTCAAGTTTCCTCATCTGTAAAATGATAAAGGAATTGGGATGGAGAGACAGTCAATGAGATGATCTCCAAGATCTCTTCCCAATCTGTTCCAATACATGCCCATCTCTCACCTCCCCAGGTCAAGTCCTCATTACCTCACCTGGACTAGTCTAATTGTTCTCTTTGCTCCCAGTGTCTCCCTTCTCCAATCCATCCAGCTGTCAAAATAATTTTCCTAAGGCACAATCTCACTATGTCATTTCCACGGCTCAAAAGTCTTCAATGGCTCCCCACTGCCTAAGAGATAATGAATCTTCTCATCCTGGCATCTCATCCTAGACCCCCCAAATTCTGGCTTTCCTAGCTTTACTTCACAAAATACAAATTCTAGTTGACCCAGACTACCATTCCTTGAAACCGACACTCCATCTCCCCCCTCTCAGCATTCACACAGACTTCCCCAAGCCTGTAAACCACTCCCTTTTTATCTTTGCCTCTCAGAATCTGAGTCTTCTTTCAAGGCTCAGCTCAAACACTGTTTCTTCTGGGAAACTTTCCCTGATCACCTCCAGTGCCTAGCAGAATGCCTTGCCCATTTTGGGAGAAGGGATGGCAACCTGTGAGCAACAGGAAGAGAACTGGATTGAGTCAGAGGACCTGAGTTTGAACACTGATTCTGTTACTTACTAGTTGGTTTGACCTTACTTAAGGAAGTCATCTTCTCTGGGCCTTAGTTTTCTCATCTCTAGATGAAGAGGTTGAACAAGATGACTTTTAAGGTCCCTTCTAGCTCTAATTCTATGATCTTATGATGTGCTGGTGCGAAAACTTCCTAGATGAAGAGGTTCTTAACCTAAGGCCACAGAATGCCTCTCCCCCTGTGCCACCCCGCCCCCCCAGCCCACAGGTCCATGGGATAGATTTCAAAGGGTCTATGGACTGAAATTGGGGGGGAGGGGGGAATCTTTCTTTTCACTAACTTGAAGTTTATTTTATAATCCCATTCTATTTTATTAATTTAAAAATATTATTCTGGAAAGGGATCCATAGGCTTTGCCAGATTGCCAAAATGGTCCATGACCAAAAAAAAAGGTTAAGAACCCTTACCCTACGGGGCAGCTAGTTGCCACCAAGGGTAAGGCACTGACTCTGAAGTCAAGAGGACTGGTGTTCAAATATGAGTTCAGATACTTGACATTTACTAGCTGTGTGACCCTGGGCAAGTCACTTAACCCCAGTACATCACCAAAGGGGGGAAAAAAAAAGAACCTTTGCCCTAGACTTCTACAGAAGTCAGGAAAGTGGCCTGGGGCACTGGGGGCTAAGAGGTCACCCATTTATTATGCCTAAGAAGCAGGGCTTAACTCAATTCTCTCTGACTCTAAGACTAGCACTCTACCCACTATGCATCTTAGCATAAGTTTTGCACATAGTAGGCACTTAGTATCTGCTGAACTGAATCGCAGACTACATTTAAGAGGCATAGATAAGAAATTATGTAGGAAAAGGGCTTCTCTGAGGTTCTTCTCATGATTATCTTTAATATTCCTATGTGAATTAGCATAATATACCTTTCCTCATATATTTTTGCTTACTAATCAATCCTCTTACTCTATCCTAATCACCCCTAACCTCCTCAGGAAGATACAATAGAAAATATCAAGGAGGAATGGTAAGAAGAACTGAGTTGTGGTAGACAAGAGTAGAAAATGAAATGCAGAATGTAAGTTTAACATATGCCTCCTAAAAATGAATGACTCCAGAACCTACTACCCCTCAGAACTTCTGTCTCCTGAGAATTAAAAAAAAACCAAAAACTTTTGGGGGGGGAGGGGAGACAGATGACAAGGAAGGGCTAAGGAAGCTACAGAGAATTACATGAAATTGGAAAGGGAGCCATCTGGTTTGGGGGCCCTGGCTGCTCAGAACAGATGAAATACCAGAAACAAAATAGTACCATGGAGTAAACAGGCCTTGGGGCTTTAAATCTCAACTCTGCCTTTATGACTCAAGGCAAATTATACTATCTCCCTGGGCCTCAGTTTCATCATCTGGAAAATGAAGGTGTTAAACTAGATGTCTTCTGAGGTTCTACTACCCTTTCAAGCTGGAAAGACACATGTCACAGGAACAATCAATGGCCAGACTTGAGGAAATCTAGGCTGGGGGGTGGGGAGGGGAAGATTAAGGAATTACTGTGATTTATTAATCGTGCAGCAGGTTTTCCCTGTATAGCAGACCACTTCTTTCACTGACCTCTGAACCAAATCAAAAGCCCTCTCACAGATTCCCCAGTCACTTAATAGACTTACTTCACTGACCTCTCCTTAAATTTTTCATAGCATTTTGCTTAAACTCCTCCTTTACACTGTTTTATTTTCCTTTTTATCAATTATCTTTATATTCCCATTGCCTAGCATATATATGGAAGCCTAATAATTATTTGTTAAATACGAAGTAATTTTTTTTCCAAATGGACCTTTGGGTCAACTGGAAGACTAATTAGTCAAACATTACAGCAAGCTACATTCTTAAGAAATTTTATTTTTCATTAACTTTATTTCTTTTATCTCTGCACCAGAAAAGTGAAATTCATTTTCAGAAAAATAAAGAATATAGTAAACCTGAGGGGTCAGGTAGCTCATTCCCCTACCTTATCAGTCTTCTAAAACTTCAGAATGCTTTGCAAATGAGAGTATGGTTGTCCTCAGTATCCTTACAAAAGGGAGAACAGAATGAATTGCTATATTATCTGCCTTTTAAAGATGGGAATCTGGGACATATACCACAGAAGTTAATGGTAGATGGCTCAGGGTTCCTAGAGAGCTCAAGATTAAATCCTACACAGTAATAGTGATCTGAATTCAGATCTAACAACATACCCCAGAATTCTGTAGTTGACCTCATTAAGAAAATATTAACAATGACTTAGATGAAGATACAGCCAACATAAGGATGGTGATAGAGACTGGCCCTATGATTTTGGTAACACCCTCTGTCCATGCAGACTGGCAACTTTTCTACAAATAAGTTTTATAAAGTTGGCCAGGTTCATAACCAGTATATGACAGCTTGGACTTTGAACCTAAATCTTCCTGGATCTGAGGCAACCTCTTTTATCTACTATACCATACTACTTCACAGATGACATACTTATCAGGTAAGTAGATTACACTGAAAAGAGAATCAGAACCCCAAAAGACCTCAGCAATATAGAATGATGAACAGCATCTAACGAGTTGACATTTAATAATTTGATTGATAGGGAGCCAGACTTGGAGTCTGGAAGACCTGTGTTCAAATCCCACCTCTGCTGGTACTGGCTGGGGAGGTCCCTTAACGTCTAGGTACACTGAAGTAACTCTCTAAGACTAATTTGCAAGGTAGAGATCAACACTGATGAAATCTCACGTCCACTTCAAACAAAGCAGCAGGCAAAGTGACAAATTCAAATCACCACTACTATAAAATGGTTAATGCATCCTATACAGAATGCCTGAGTTCAATTACACACCTGTTAGGTGTGTGATCATGGGCAAGTCACAATCTTCCCTAGCCATAGTCACCTATAAAATGAAAATGTGCTACCTATCTATCTGTCACACAGGAGCTGGAATAAGTAGTAAAGTGTTTCACCAAACCTCAGGTGCTATATAAATAGAAAGAGTGTGTACGTAACACTCAAAGCACTTAATGTCTCAGCAGACAGGCACAAGGTACAGAGGAATTGCCAATCTGTACCAATGGAGTTTTTAGAACGGGTGAAATGACCTACTATAGGGGGAAAATCACAGGATTAGTTTTGGAAGGGACCTCAGAAGCTATCTAGTTGAACCTTTTTGTTTTACAGATAAAGAAATTGAGGTCCAGGGAGGTTACACAGGTAATCTTAAGGCTCAAGGTTACACAGGGAATAAACATCAAAAGGGGAATTTGAACCCAGTACCTTTGACACCAAAACCAGTGCTCTTTCCACTGTATTATCCTATAAATCTCTCCATCTTATTCCATCTTATTATTATAAGGTCAAAAGAAAAGGAAACAACTTTTAATTATCCTTAACAGAAATGTGGGGAAACAATAGTTGAAATGTATATAATTTTTTTTTAATTCTACAAATAGTAATCAGTCACAAAGCAAAACAAAACCTTAAATTTTAGGCCAAGAAAAACTTAAATAAGGCCATTATCCAAATATTCTGCTTAAAAAAAGAGTGACTGTTATTTTCTTAAGGATTTTGTTCAGGATCACAGAATTTAGATCTGTAAGGCCCTCTCAGTGGCTACAAGCATGAGCATCTGAATTCTAATTACTGTTGTAGTTCACATAGGTCACATCTAACATACAAATTCTAATTTTTAAAAAGTCAATTTGTATCTGATAATAATAATATATCTGACAAGTACTAAAAAGCATGTTAAAAGTCTTAATTAAAGCCAATACAAATCTATCCTTTTATATTTTAAGAGTGTGATTCTACTATTAGACTTTATTTCAATCACCTTTTTAATGGCAAGATTACTCTCAAAGAGGCTTGCACAACAAAAATGTCAATTTCATTACATTTTTAAAAGATTAATCACCTGACAGGCCAATATAAGTAAACAAAAACCAAATTTGGATACAGCGTGTAACTACAATGAAACTATTTTTAATAACTACCTTCCCAACATTGTTTAAAGGGAAACACACTGATTGCAATCAGGGCTGGATGCAACCTTCTTGCTTTGGAAGCTGGACCACGGATCATTCCATCACAATTGAGGAGCAGTACGAAATCCTTAGAAAGCTCTAGTCAGTGCGTAAGAATGTATGCTGACTGGATTTTGCTGCATGTAATAGCAATTTTTCTTAAACTACATATGCATAAGACTATAGAAACAAATCAGCCAGAAGTGTCAATACCATACCCAAAGAACACAGAATAACCTAATACCCTAGGAATGCTTTATTTGGTCATTAAAAATTTTTCCTTCATTTGCAGGCAGGAAGAGAAAGGGAGACACTGACCATAAGCTCTCATCCTTTAGCAGCAGAGCCAGGCACAAAGTAAGCATTTAACAAGGGCTTGTTTCCTTCTTTCTTTCCTACAAGCATTAGCAAGCAAAATCTGAATTACATGAGGCCCTTTATCTAGATATTTTGCTATCAGAAGACATTTTCTTCATTTTTTATTTCTTGGAACCCCAGAATCTAAACTTTTATCACTGCCTGTCCTTCCACTTTGACTAAGATGGAACTATTAGAATTCAATCAATCAAAACTAGTGGCAAAGAAATAACTGAATAGCAGTAGTCATTTTAATGTAAGTCATAATTGCTGTACTTAATATCTAATTGCTGTTCCTAACATCACCTCCTGGACTCAGGTTAATGAGCTCTCTAGATGCCACTGTTCTATATAAGAACTATGTGAATAAGAACAGCCAAAAGTCAACAGTAGTTTCATCTATGGTATTTATTTATTTCTTCTATGTAATTTATTTAAAAAGAGGGGTTGGGGGTGGAGGGGATGTATAGAAAATATATACCACAACAATCCTAGGAATAACTAATACGGCACACACTTCTCCCTATATTTGTTCTATGGTATGCTAGGAAACCAAAAAGAGCAAGGGACCAGTTATTTCACACCCACTGCTCACTCCTAGGTCACACCTTAACCCCCAATTCTGTGTATGCTTTTTAGGGGAGGGCTGAAGTGTGTTTTCTGGGATACTGCAGCCACAAATCTATCCCCACTCTTCCTTTCTCATGGACTTTTAGATCAGAGGAAGTGGGCTGCAACAGGGAAAAACCAAGAGACCCCAAACCTGCCAGGATCCTGCCTCTAACAGAAACTGTGCAAAACCAGCCTTCTCCAAGTGTTTCTGCTCAGCCATGTGTTCGTTTCCTCCCCACCCCAGGCCTCCTACCACACCCCCTCTCTGTTCCCCAGGTGTGTCCTTTCCCTCCAGTCCATGGGGAAGGGGTCCCCTCTTCCTTCTCCATGGGGATGCTCCCCTCCCCCTCTTCTCCACAGGGGTGTCCCCTCCCTCCCCCTCCTCTCCATAGGGGTACCCCTGCCCTTTCCTCTCCATGAGGATGCTCCCCTCCCCCTCCTCTCCATGGGGGTGCCCCTGCCCCTTCCTCTCCATGAGGATGCTCCCCTCCCCCTCCGCTCTGTGGGGTCCCTCCCCCTCCTCTCTGTGGAGTGCCCCCTCCCTAGAGGGGGTCCCCTCTTCCTCGGTAGTCGTCCCCCCGCCCCGGGCCCGCACACTCACAGGCTGGTGGTGCCGGGGGGCAGCGGGCCCGAGAGCGCCCTCCAGCCCGGCGCGGGCAGCAGCTTCCTCCAGCTGCAGTCGAGCAACGGCAGAGGGCAGGAGCAGGGCGCGGGGCAGAGGCCCGTCCGGGCAGCGGCGGTGGCGGCGGGCAGGAGGAGCAGGGAGGTCTGGGCGAGGAGGAGGAGCCGGAGCAGCGGCCCCGACACGAGCACGGCTACGAGCGGCTCCCACGGGCTGGGCTGGGGCGGAGCCGCCATCTTTCCCCCGACGTGGACAGGGCCTCTGGCTAAGGCGGGTCCCGGGGGATCTAGAGCGGCCGCGCGATTCACTAGAGGCCCCGGCTGAGGCCTGCACGGAGCAAGGGGGAGGGGCCCTGCGTGCGGCGACGGCGGCGGCGGCGGCGGCGGCGGCGACTCGGCTGAGATGCCCGGGAAGGGGGGGGCGACGCAGCTCTCCGGACCCACCCCGAGGCGCAACGTTCGCACGCAAGGACGCCAGCCAATCCACGCCTCGAGGATGGGGGGGACGGGCTCCGTCGGGGGCGGAGCTTTCTGAGGGCGGGGCGGGGGCGGGGTCAGCGCGAGCTTCCCATTCTAGAGGCGGGGCCACCTTCTCCTCCACGCCCTCTCTCCATCCTCCGAGCCCGCCCCTTTTTCCGCTTCACCCTCCCTCTCTCAAACTCCTGGTCCCCGGTGGTCTCTGCTCTCTCTCAAGAACTGCCTGTACCTACCGGGAAACCACGGGCGGTCGGTAAGCGGACCGAGAGGACCCGAAAGCTCGTGCACCAGCCCCATGTGCTGGGTGACCTCGGGGAAGTCGATTACCCTCTCTGAGCATCTGGGGGAGGAGAAGAGCTCACTATTCTGGGTGTGTGCCTCTACGGCCCCCAAGTAGGAGTCCAAGAAAAACTGACGACCACCCCGTGATTTAGGGGCTGCTGGCTCGGATGCACACCCACCCGCATTCTAGGCCGTGTGGCTTGGTGGGTGGGAGGAGGGTGCTGGAGCAGAAGTTTGGTGCATCCCCGCGTGAGCATCCCGAAGTTTGCTACCCTGAGCCTCCCCTAGCCTGCTGTCGTTCCAAAGTTATGAAATAGGGCTTTGGGGACAACACTTTATGCGTGAACGGCCTTCTAACAGATGTCGCAGTAACTCCAGTCCCTTATCACATTCCGATCTCATGAGCTGGGCGGGGCAAAGGTGATAACTCTCCTTCCAGATGTGGGGAAAACGAGCCTTGGTGCGGTTGTGACTGGTCCAAGGTCAAGGACATAGCAAACCACAGGGCCGGCCCAAGAGGCCAAACAGGCTTTCCCCGAAGACTGGCCAATGGTGCAGCTTCTCCTGCTTCGGCTGCTCCGTTATGACTTTTCGAAAACGCTTTCCGCTTCTTGGAATAAAAGTCATTCCCAGGCCTCCCCAAGAGCTTGGCTGGGGCCCGGTAGGGGCAGAAACCAGGGGGGGAAACTGACCCTCCCACTTAGCACTTATTGCACAAAGGAATCCACTAAGAAACTGGGTATGTGAAGGAGCCCCCAGAAAAGGACCCCACCACACATATTCTGGCATTAAGTAGCTGATTAGTATGATTTCCTAGCTGTTTAGCCTCCACTGTGCCCTCGCAGCTATGTGGCAAGCTTTTTAGGAATTCTCTATCAAATTCCTCAGACAACCTGTTTCAAATCTTCCCCACTGTCCTTGGGACCCCAGTTCAACCTGTGCTGCCCTTTACTGGGTAGACAACTTCAACTCCTTGATAGGATTGCAAGATTTTTAGAGGCAGAAGAGATTTAAGACATCAAACAACCTTGGGAAGTATTCCCATTTTACAGTTGAGGAAACAGGCAGACGTCATTTAAGTGACTAGCCCAGGGTCAAAAAGCTAGTAAGTGTCTGAGGCCAAATTTGAACTCTGGTCTTCTTGACTCCAGGCCCCAGAGGATTCTACCAGTTGCCCCACCTAGCTGTAGTAGAGGGAAGGAGCATAATTCTCTCCTCGGTGACCATTATCCCAATACCTCACTTCTTGGTCCTCCGTTGAATCACGGTTGCTTTGGTCAAAATAACTCTCTCTCCCCCACCCCCCCAATCACCTTGTTGGCTTCTTTCTCTCCAGGCCTAATTTTCTTCCCTCTCCCACCCCCAACCCGCACCAGGAGGAAGTGGAAGATCAGTCAGGCAAAAGTATTAATTAAGTACCTACTATAATCCAGGCACTGAGCTAAGTGTCCAAGACAGTTCCTGCCCTCAAGGAGCTCACAACCCAATAGGGTAGAAAGCAAGCAAAAATATGTACAAACTATATATAGGATAAATAGGAAATAATTTTAAAAGGGAAGGCACTAAAATTGAGAGTTCGGAAAAGTTTCCTATGGAAGACAGGATTTAGTTGGGAATTAAAGGAATTAGCATTTGGCACATAGTAGGTGCTTAATAAATGTTTATTGATTGACGGAAAGGAAGCCACTAAAGACTGAAGGCTGAGAGGAGGAGACAGAGCTTTCCAGGCATGGAGGACAGCCAGAGAAAATGCCTGGAGCCAAGAGATGGAGTGCCTTATACCTGGAACTTCAAGGAGGCCAGTATCAAGAGAACATGATGGGGAATAAGATGTAAGAAAGGTCACAATGCCCCCTTTTCTGGCATAACTGCCCCCTCAGTCAGACTGGCCTCTTTGCCACAACTACCCTATGTGGTCTCTCCATATCCCTTTAATCAAATGTTTTGCTATGCTCCTCCGTTGTCCCATGAAAATATTTTTAGTTATGGCTCTGAGTACACTTTTTTAACATAAAATTTCGCAGACACCTCTGCTAATAATAGTTTATTATATTATAATATATATTATTATTTATATATTATTTATTATATTATATTATAATATATTATAATAGTTATTATATTAGTATTCATTAATTGAAAAAATACATGACAAAACCTATTCAGTTCTAATTTTAAATGAATTTTCTTTTATTGTAACAACATATACATAATTTTTTTACGTAAATACATTTTAAAAGCTAGTAAAACACGCAAGATATACTCAGTCTACAGAAAATACGTTTGTTTATTTGTAGATTCACATAATGTTAAATAGTGGAAAGAACACTAACTTTGACGTCAAAGCATAAGGGTTCTAATCTTGCTTCTGAAGTTGACTGCCTTGATGACCCTGGGTAAGTCACAACCTCCCCAGGCCTCGGTTTTTTTCATCTATGAAATAAGGGGACTGGACTGGGCCCCTGAGGTCCCTTCCCACGCCACGGCTATGATCCCATCGTCTCTCGCCAAGTGTCTGAAGCCCTCCAGAGTTTCCTTAGCCCTAGGTTGGAAAACAGTCAATCAATAAGCATTCAGCTGTGCCACAGATAGGGTGCTGAACATGGAGTCTGGAAAACCTGAGTTCAAAGCCTTGGATACTTACTAGGTAGTGTTGTGTCCCTGGGCAAGTCACTTAACCTCTGTTTTGCCTCAGTTTTTCATCTATAAAATGGGAATAATAATAGCACCTACTTCCCAGGGTCGTTGTGAGAATCTAGCACAGTCCCTGGCACATAGTAAGGGCTATATAAATGTTAGTTATTATTCTGTTGTTACTGTTTAGTCATTTTTTAGTTGTGTCTGACTCTTTGTGACCCCATTTGGAGTTTTCTTAGCAAAGAAACTGGAGTGGTTTGCCATTTCCTTCTTTAAGTCATTTTAGAACACAGTAAGTGTCTGAGGTCACATTTGAACTCAGGCCTTCCTGACTCCAGGCCCATTGCTCTATCCACTGTTCTTCTGAGCCTCCTCAATACACGTATTATTATTATTGTATACCTACTATGTACCAGGGACTGGGAATACAAAGACAAAAATGAAACCAGCTTTGCCTACAAGCTTACATTCTATCAGGAGACAATATGTACAAATATAACTATGTACAAAATAAAAACAAGGTACTCAGGTGGGATGAGAAGGCACTAAGCTGAAGGACGAGGAAAAGCATCCTGTAGAAGACAGTGCTTAAGCTGAGCTTTTAAGGCAAGGTGAGGGGGGGAGTTTGGGGGAGGGGATAGCCTGTGCACAGGCAGAGACTGGAAATGGACTTACCTGTGTGAGAAACAGAAAGAAGACCATTGGCTAGATCATACAGGGTGTGAAATAAGTGACTCATCATATGGCACATCCAGGGCCATCTGCAGTCCTCCTGCTTATATCTGGCCACTAGACCCAGATGGCTCCGGAGGAGAAACGGAGGCTGGTGACTTTGCACTGCTCTTGTTTGTTAAATCCAATTCACTTGCTTGTTAAGGCATCACCTTCCTGATGTCACCATCTTCTTCGAGAACAAACGACAAACAGCAATGTCATATGGCTAGAAAGCTGTGTTGGATTCAGGTGGTGAAGGGTTTTTTAAAGAAAAACAGAAGAGTTAGTATTTGATCCCTTTCTTCTTTTCTAGTATTTTGCTACATAAATTCCAACAACAACAACAATAATAATAATTCAGTTTTATATAGTGTTTAAGTTTTGAAAAACTCTTTACATATCTTATCCAATCCTTACAACAACCCTGTGAAGTAGGCGTTATTATTATCTGATCTGAATGTTACAGATGAGGAAATTAGGGCTCAGATAGAGTTACACAACTAATAACATCTCAGGGAAAAGACTTAAAATAGAGAGACAAATTAGGTTCCTGTTTTGATAGTCCAGGTGAGAGGTGATAAGGGCTCAAATTAGAATGGTGGCAATGATTTGAAAGGAGAGGCCATTTCAGAAGTTGTTGTGGGGGTAGCCAGGTGGTGCAGTGGATAGAACATCAGCACTGAAGTCAGGAGGCTCTGAGTTGAAATCCAGCCTTAGATACTTACTAGCTATGTGACCCTGGGCAAGTCCCTTCATCCTGATTTCTTCAAAAAAAAAAGTTATAAAAGAAAAAAAAAAGGAGGTGTTGTAGAAATAGAAAGGACAAGATTAGGCAACCAATTGATTATGTGGGATGTAGCCTACTAAAACCAGCTCTACAGAGCCAGCGCTGAATTTTCAGTGGGGCATTTATGCCTTCGAAATTGGCAAATGCTAAAATCAGCACTTGATTTATTGTTTTGTTGATTGTCCATACTGAAGAAAGTGATGGAGAAAAGGTTACACGTAAAAGTGTATTGTGGGCATGATTTTTGTTTTCAGAAAGCTGGTTATTAAACACTTACCAGCACACCCCTGGTGAAACTGAAGAATAATAAAAAGGTATCAGAGCCTGGGTGACAAGGAAGACTATTGTATCCTCAACAATAATAGTTGAGAAGAAGGATGGGTTTGTGGGGGAGGGGGAGTCTAAGCGAGTTCTATTTTGGACATGTTAAGTTTGAGATGCCTATGGAACATCCAGCCTGAAATGTGGGACTGGAGTTTAGGACTAGGGCTAGATAGATAGATTTGGGAGTTATCTGCATAGAGATAATAATTGAAACCGTTATTGTCTCTTGAATTATTTATTATTCCAGGTACCAGAATGATGGTTATTTGGGAAACACAAAAAGGAGTGACTCTGTTGCTTCTGGTGAGGGCCATGCTTCCTTCAGATTCTCATCCCTTTACTAGGACGACAACAGGACTGCCGGAAGCCCACCACTCACAGCAGGATGAGGGAATGCAAGAGGACTGATGGATGTGGAAAGAGTTAGTGTGCAGCTATTTCTCTGCCCCTTTTTGCCTTTTCCTTTTGTTCTGGAAACTGAAGACTTCCTGCTAACTAGGTGGGGAAGCAAGCTGCCCCCACCACCCATGTGCCTACTGGTGTGACCCTTCTCAATATTTCTGGGCAACAGGTCACCTTCCTTCCCTACCATAAATTCAGAATTCGGCTAGTTTTTGGTTTTTTAACTATTTGCCACTTCGATACCGTGGATTTGGGTGGAATTGGGCAGGAGTCCCTCCTTCCTGTGTTTGACAGGACTACACCAAGACTTCTAGGCTGGTGACTGGAGTGGATCTCCATCTGGTGGACAAATTCTATATTACATCCCTTTGTTGGTTTAATAAGAGCACACCCAGCATTCTTGCAGGTTTAAGGAAAGCAATCCATGAGAGATTCGGGATATTACTGCTAAAGCATCACCCCAACGGTTACACGGATGACTCACCAATCACATAGACAGCCTACATTTGTGTCACATACACTCAGGTGGACTTGGAATTCGTTGTTTGCCTGATGCCAAAGAGTGTTAATTAATGGATTGATGTCAACTTGAATCACTGTCAACATGCCCCAGAGTTCTATTCTTGACCCTATTCTATTCAATATTTATAGCAGTGACTTAGGTGAAGATGGATTTGACATATTTGTCAAATATGTGAATTACATGGGATGTTAGATGACAAAATCTGAATAAAAAAAGATCTTGACAATCTGGAAGGGTGGGCTGAATCTGATCAATTGAAATTTAATAACATACCATGTTTCTATGCTGCATTACATTTTATAAGAATGGCAGCATAACATAGTTTATAGAAATCTAGCCTTGGAGTCAGGACCTCTTGGGTTCGAGTAATCTCTTTGCCATATACTCTGTATGACCTCTGGGTAGCCCTGGGCAAGACACTTAATTTCTCAGTGCCCAGGGCAACTCACTAAGACTATAAGTTGCAGAATAGTTGCTGATCTGCATTAATAAATGGAATTTCCTTACTGAGAGCTCCAGATACCAATGAAATCCCAGGCCACAGCTGCCGTGATCTTTTTGCTAGGGCACCCCTTTTCCAGCCTCCCTACTCCCAACTTCTAGTCTGTAACCCACAAACTGTCGTGTACTCAGTACTGCCTCCCACACCCAACCTGGGATATCTCATACTGTTCATCAATAACAAGTCTTTTTCCCCTGCCTCAGCTGGGAAGGAACTGACTCATAGTCAAAATAAGAAGCTTATGATCTCTTAAAAATCATGACCATTTGCAAGATGCTTCTTGAAAAATTCTCTGAAATGAGTGTTGGGAACCTCAGAGCTGGGGTTTTCTCAGTAATCAGCCTGTGCGGTCGTGCATCTATGAGGCTTTATCCTCCCCCTGTCCTCCAAGGCTGCTGCCCTGGAATGAACCCACCAGCTTCTTAACTGCCTGAACACTAAGAGAGGCTGTGTGCGTGCCTGCCTGCATGTGCATGCTCAAATGGCAACTAGAAGAATGGAAGGAGAAGGGCCTGCGGGGACACATCCCTCAATCCTGGTTGTTCTTTCCCAGGACCTCTTTGTCCATGAACAGAGCCAAGGTACTCTGCCAAAAAGCCACCCTCTTGTTCCTGGTGATGAGGTTCTGACTGATCAGTCTAACAAGTTGTCAGAGAGGAGAACTGAGCTCAAGGGATCGGGGTCTCGCTATCCCCAGCTCCCTAATCTATTCGATGATTGGAGATAAGAGTGTCTAACAGCCTCCAGACCTCGGCCACTTCTCTAGCAGCACCTTATGTCCTTACTGAAAACCCAGGGAGCGTGACTGAATGGATAGCGTCAGTGTACTAATTGGGCTAAATGAGGGGCTAGATACCAAGAGAGGCCTGGGAGAAATAAGAAGGAAGAAAAATATAATGGGAAAGCCCCTGAACATTTAGCACTGTGGGGAGGTCAGGGTCATATTGCAAGATTAGCTAGAGTGGTCTAGTCAATGTAAGGAGAAAGAGAAATATTTGGAATTTATTCATAAAGTTGAATGGGATATGTGCTAGAATCATGAAATCTTAGAGCTGGGAGGAACTTTAAAGGCCATTTAGTCCCTCTCTTGGGTTGTTCAAAGGGTGTTAAGGAGGAGTAGCACGTCGGGAGTGAGGGCTTGCTGAGCCCTTTTCAGGGCTGCTCATCTACCTTTGGTGTCCACCTTTATTCTCACCTGTGGCTCCAAGAAGCTGTAGCATGCAGAGTAGCCATGCCCCGATAAAACCTTCTGGCATATGGGCTGAACCAGGTTGAGAGTAACCAAAAGGGTTCAAACCCATCAGTAAGTTAGGATATTGTGTACCCCAAGAATGTAAAGACATGGGCAGCTAGATGGCACAATGGATAAAGCATTGGCCCTGGAGTCAAGAGGACCTGAGTTCAAATCTGGCCTCAGACCAGACCCTTGACACTAGCTGTGTGACCCTGGGCAAGTCACTTAATCCCAATTGTCTTAAAAAAAAAAATGTAAAGACTTCCCCTTGGCTGAGTGGGCAGATGAGAACAATTTGTTCCAATGGCCATGAAAGCAGCTGAAGCAGGAGGTATGGAGTGCTTAGAATTTGGTCAGACATTGAGGTCATCCCAGGCTATCTCCTCACCAAAAAAAAAAAAAAAACAACAACAAAAAAATTTTTAAAAAGGGGGCAGCTAGGTGGCGCAGTAGATAGAGCACTGACCCTGAAGTCAGGAGGACCCGAGTTCAAATCCAGCCTCAGACCAAACACTTGAAACTTACTAGCTGTGTGACCCTGGGCAAGTCACTTAACCCCAATTGCCTAAAAAGAAATAAATTTAAAAAAATTTAAAAAAAAGAAGTGGACTTGACTAGAGCAGAATTCAATATGGCACCCTCACACTGGACCCCTTACTTCTATGCAGCCTCAGACTCCATTGGGTTTTGGTTTTGTTTTTGCTGCTTCCTTGTCATATTGATGATTCATAATCAAGTTTCCAGTGCTACGTGTTTTTGACATCAGCTTCTACCTAATCATATTTTGTGTCCCTGACCTCTTCTGCCCCACCCCCAATTCTGTACTCCATTTAAAAAAAGATCAATCACCAGACATTTATCCCTACCAAATTCATCTTATTAGCTTGAACCCACCAGTCCAGCTTGTTGAAATCCTCCTGAATATCGATTCTATTGTCCAGTGAAATTTTCTCAGCAGTAATTCTGACTCGGCCATGAACTAGTTGTGTCAATTTGGACAATTCATCTAACTTTTCTGAGGTCCGATTCCTTTATCTATAAAATTAGGGGGCTAAACTAGATGATATTACATGCTTGATTTTTTTTTTCAACAAGAAGTAAGGTATGCTCTGGGACTCTGGGCTCAAGAAGAGGCAGGCTATTGCCTCAGAAAGGCTTAGGGTTTTTCTCCCTTTTTACTAAAGAGCCCCAGATTGACATATGGAATGAGTATTCCCCTGAGGGCATGGCCATTGGGACCACAGCTATTACCAAGAACTGAAGAAAATACCCCAGCTTGGGCTGGCAGCTTTTAAATGCATGCAACGGTTTTTTGTTTTGTTTTATTTTCTGGGCTGTCATAACTCAACTGAAAGCATTTTAAAAAGTTCTCCAACTCCAGAGATGATAGGGAGTGTGTGTGTGTTTGTGTGTGTGTGTGTGTGTGTGTGTGTGTGTGCTCGTGCTCGCGCGTGTGCACTGAATAGCATGGAATAAACTTTTTTTAAAAGTCTCAAAATTGGGGTCAGCTTAGAAGCTGGCTCTACTATACTTGCAGTTGAGTTCTTCCCATCCAGCTTCCAGCATTTATACTTGCTGTAAGAGCTAGCTGCTTAATTGACAGCTGGAGGTAATCTCTTCCTACTCAAAGATGCTAAAGCAGGGTAACTCTCCCACAGTTACCAGGAGTAGCAGTGAGCAGATCAATCTATATCATGAATATGGGTCAAAACCTGAATTTTTGCCCAGAAGAATTCAGGTCACCCTCTATGGAATCGCTTCATGCCAGGGGATATACAGTAACTACCAGAAATGATGCCTGAGAAGGGCTCAGTAAAGAGTAGTAGAGAGTTTTGTTTGAATACTTTGGTGCTCACATCTTTGACTTGTCATTACTTTCTAGGTTTTCTTTTTTTTCCCCTCTCCTTTCTCTTTTTACAACTTTTATTTTTTGTCTGCCCTTAAACAACACCAAGAGCGAAAAAATTAGCATTTCCTCACACATAGTAGAATAGAAAAAAAAAGATGATTGTTTATGAATCCATGAATCATTATTACACACAACATGCTCTTTTTAATGTATGTAACAAATTCCCTATGTTACTTTCAAAGCTGTCCTGCTTGTCTATGAACTTGTTTCTGTTCTCTTCTGTGCATTTTCTTTTCTTTTTATTATTATTATTTTTTTGGCTAGGCAATGAGGTTAAATGACTTACCCAGGGTCACACTGCATTTTCTTTTCAATGTTTTAATGACTTTCTTTTCTTTATTTTCTGAGAGGGCAAAAACCATCCCCTAGTTTAAAAAAAGAGAGAGAGAGAGAGAGAAACAAAATCCTTGGCCTAGTTACAAATAAGCATATTCATATAAAACCAATCTATACATTGCGTCTGAAAATGGGTCTCTTTTAGGATGGGGGTAACTTTGGGCAGCTAAGTGGCACAGTGGATAGAACAGCGGGGCTGGATTTGAGAAGATTCATCTTTATTTTGAATCTGGCCTAAGACACTCCCTAGCGGTGTGGACAAGTCACTTGACCCTGTTTGCTTCAGTTCTTCATCTATAAAATGAGCTGGAAAAAGAAATGGGAAACCACTCCAATATCTTTGCCAAGAAAAATCCAAATCAGATAACAAAGACTCAGACACAACTGAAATGACTGAACAACAACAAACTTGCTTCATCATTGGTACTCTTGGGTGCAGAGTGGTCATTTCACTGATCAGAGTTCTTGACTCTTTCAGAATTGTTTTCCTCTACATTGTTGTTATTTTGTAAAATTGTTCTAGTTCTACTCCCGTCAGTCCTATCAGTTCATATAAGTCTTCCCAGGTTTCTTGTAAATAGTCTCTCTAGTCATTTCTTACTATACAATAATATTCTATTACATTCATATGCTTTACTGAACAGTTTTTAGAGCCATTCCCCAATTGATTGGCATTCCTCTTAGTTTACAGTTCAAAGAGCTGCTATAAATATTTGTATATTTGGGTCCTTTTCTTCTTTCTTTGATTTCTCTTGCATATAGGCCTAATGATGGCATCATTAAGTCAAAGGGCATATAGAGTTTAGTGACTTTTTCCATCTAGTTTCAAATTGCTTTCCAGAATAGCTAACCAATTCATAACTCTACTAACAGTGAGTTAGGGTGCCTGTCTTCCCACAGCTCCTCCAACAGCTGCCATCTTCCCTTTTTGTCGTTTTTGTCAATCTAATGGCTATAAGATGAAGCCTCAAATTTGAAGGGGGTTTTTTTTGAGGAGTAGATTTTTATGCCCTAGACAAACCCTTATTTATCTTAATTTGAGATTTTTGCATACCATAACAATGCTTCCCTCAGAAAAGTAGTATATTATGCTTTTGTTTACTTCTCCCTCCTATGGATGATGTTTTCATTACATTTTTGGCTATACTAACAAAAGATATAATTTATAATACTACTCATTTGGTGAAATAAAAATCCACAGGACAATAAGCCAAGATCAATGGTAAACTAAACCAAAAATAATAAACTCAAAGTCTAAGTTCTATTAGCAATAGTACTTCAGGCCACCATTCCCCCACCTACCCTCTAACCTCCACTTGTTTAGAATTGATCTGGAAATTCAGTTCAAGTCACCAAACATTTATTGGGCATTAATCATGTATCTAAGACTGATTTTGTGTGGGGTATTAAAAACAAGAACATCACATAATCCCTGCCCTTAAGGAGGCTGGGTCAAAAAGATTTACACACATAAAACAACTTAAAAACAATATACACTATAGTCTGAAACATTCATTGACATAAAGACAATGGCCAAAATATATGTTGAGTACTATAGCTGGTTGGGAAGAGGATGACCTCAACTGAAGAGCAGGAATTGAGCTGAACTTTGAAGAATGGTAGGATAAGGAGGAGTGAGGGTATTCCAGGCCAGTAGAAACAAAACCATGGTGAGGGCTGGATAAATGTGGCATGTTTGGGAGAGGAGGACTATGAAAACTTGGGACTAGATAGAAAGATTCACATACAGGAGCAGTGGAAAATAAGGAACAGGATTCTAACCCTAGAACTCTGAGGAAGAGATGTAGCCAACCTTGTTTGGGACCTCGACTAGTCTGTTAGGGTGGGGCTGGGCAAATAATGCCACCAAGTATATGTTGTTATAATACTTTTTATCGTTTATCTGTTGGGGATGGCTCTTGTTGTCATATATTTGAATAAGTTCCTTATATCTTTTGAATATCAGAACTTTATCAGAAAAATTTGCTGCAAAAATTTATTTCTCAGTTAATTGCTTCCCTTCCAATTTTAACCTCATGGTTTTTTACTGTACAAAAATGTTTTGATTTTATGTAATCAAAATTGTCCATTTAATCTTCCATGATCTTCTCTATCCCTTGTTTGATCATGAACTTTTTCCCTATCCGTAATTGCTAATGGTATTTCCTTCATCATTCCTCTAACTTCTTAATGATATGACTTTTTATATAGAGATCATATATCCATTTGGAGCTTATCTTGGAATACGGTGTGAGTTTTGGTCTAAATCTAGCTTCTGCCAGAGTGCTTTCCAGTTTTCTCAGCAGTTTTTGTCGAATAGTGAGTCTTTACCCCAGTAGTTGGAATAGTTAACAAACACTGTGCTACTATGTTCATTTGTTCCTATGTGTTATGTACTCAACCTGTTTCACTGATTAACTTTTTAATATTTTAACTAGTATGAAATCATTTTGATGATTACTACTTTGTGGTATACTTTGAGATCTGATAGTGGTAAGCTCTTTTCCTTCTCACTGTTTTTCTTTATTTTCTTTGAGATTCTTGCCTTATTATTCCTTCAAATGATTTTTAAAAAAATTTCTAACTCTAAAAATAACCCTTTGGCAGTTTGATTGGTACAACACTGAATATGTATGTTAATTTAGTGTAACAGGGGATCTGGCCAATGAGGACTCATTTCTCAGAACATGTGTGGGAGCTCTACCTGTTGCCAGCCCAAATGGAGCCTTAAGGATTCCATTTCTAGAAATCCTGGATGACATGTAAGAGACGGATCTAGCTCTATGTTCCAAAGTATGTACAGATGTTCTGTTACTGTTTTTTGTCCACTTACTGAGCGGTAAAGAAAAGCCTTTTGACTGGCAACTGAGTGTGCCTACAAAGGGCACTAAGAAGTTATTTTAATCTCTCTTTTCTGGCGGTGATCCATTACAGAACAACATAAATCTCTGAGTAGGCAAGGCTTCTCTCCCTACCCAAGTACCATGTGACCTGGAATGTTTGGCACCTATGTTGCTTCTGTCCATGTTGTATCTTTTTTTTTCTATTCTTAGGTAAAGAAGAACTAGAGACAATCACTTTTTGTGAGCTTCATAGGACATGGGGTCCCAGTTGCAAAGCTGATTCACCACTTGGCTAGGTCAAGCAGGTTTCTTCTCTATGCTGCAGAGACCACAGCTTCCCCCAACTCTGTTGGTCCTATGAGTAAGGGTGTGACTTTGTTGTCTATGCTGCATTCAGAAGTGAACTTGATGGGGTTGGTGCTCTGTTGTGGGGAGCTGGGCCACTCAATTACATACATTCACAGATTTCCATTAACTGGTTCTCCAAGGCTTCGTGGGGTCTGGCAATGTTCAGAGCCCCTTGCACAGATAATAAGAAATGGATCCTCATCGGTTAGATCTCCTCCCATTACCTTAGATGGTGTTATCATTTTTATTATACTAGCTCAGCCCCACCATAAGCAATTGATATCTCTCTATTTAGGTCTGTCTTAATTGTTGTAAAGTATATTTTAGTGATATCCATATAGTTTCTGTATATGTACCTTGGTAAGTGAATTCTAAATATTTTACACATTCTATAGTTATTTTTCCATTCTTTACTGTTAACTTTTATTGATAATATATAGAAAAGGCTGATGATTTGTATGGGTTTATTTTATAATCTGATATTTGTTTTAATTAGTTTTTTTTTGGTTGACTAGCTGGTATTTACTAAGTAGGCCCTCATATCACTACAGAAAATGATCATTTAAGGCTACTAGGTGGTACAGTGGTTAGAGTTCTAGCCTAGAATCAGAAAGGCCTGAGTTCAAATGTAACATCAAATACTTATTAGCTCTGTGACCCTGGGCAAGCCACTTTACCTCTGTTTGTCTCAGTTTCCCCATCTGTAAAATGGAGATAATAACAATATCTATCTCCAGGGTTGTTGTGAGGGTCAAATGAGATAATAATTGTAAAGAACTTAGCATAGTACCTGGAACATAGTAAGTCCTATACAAATATTAACTACTATTATTAACTATTATTTTTTTTCTTTGTCCATGTTTATTCCCTCATTTTCTTTTTATTATCTTATTTCTAGAACTATATCAAACAGTAGTGGGGATAATTGGCATCCTTGCTTTATCCTTATTCTTATTGGAAAGGTCTCTTCCCTCATTACATATAAAGCTGGTTTGGGTTTTAGATAGATACTATTTATCTAAGGATACTATTTATCTTAAGGAAAGGTTCATTTATTCCTATGCTTTAATTTTTTTAAGCAGAAATGGATATTTTGTTATTAATATGTTATTATGTTATTAATATCAATAATAATATTGAACCAACCCTATATTCCTAGTATAAATCCAATCAGGTTATATTATATAATTGTTTGATTTGCTGTTGTAGTCTCCTTCTTGCTTTATCCTCTTCTGTCATCATCATTATCATCATCATCAAATATCTACTGAATATCTATAATGTATGCTATAGGCTTCAAATATAGACAAGGATCAGAACAAAAAGAGAAGTCCCATATATACCAAGATATTTTCAGAAGCATTTTTGTAATAGCAAAGAACTAGAAGCAAAAAATTCCCCATTATTTAGGGGAATTGCTAATCAATTTGAGGTACAGGAATGTAATGCAATATTATTCTGCTCTAAAAATATAATGGATATGATGCTTGCAAAGAAACACGAGAAGATTTCTATGAACTGATGCAAAGTTAAGGAAGTAGAACCAGGAAGACAAAGTATGTAACTATGACAATGTAAATGTAAAGGACAACAACAATAAAGTAATCAAAACTGAATGCTTAAAGTTATAATGACCAAACTTGGCTCCCAAAGGGGAGAGATGAGAAGGCACCTCCCTCTACTTCTCTGAACAGGTGGGAGATAATGGGTAAGGAGCACTGCATATGATGTCAGACTTTTTCCAATATGTGGGTTAGTTTTGCTGAACTATTTTTTCCCTTCTTTTTAATTCTTTGTCATGAAGGATGGCTCTCTGGGAAGGGGGGAGTGGGATATATTCAGAGGTTTGAGATGGGATGAAAATTATTGTGATGAGTGGAATAGTGAATTGATTAGGAAGGTATAAAAGGATTACCTTGTTGCAGTGGGGGCCCTACTGAGATTATGAAATGTGGCATCTAGTCAAACAACCTTATTTTATAGATGATAAAATTGAGGTTGAATGAGGATATATGGCTTGTCTAAGGTCACATCAGTTGTAAATGAGAGGACCAGGATTAAAATTCTTTCCTCTTTACTTGATTAAACATCTTATTTTTTTAAACTGGTCTGCTATTTTATTAGACAACCCACAAGGTGGGAGCAAGGTTCTTTGCCAGTCTCAACAGACTTCCTGTAACACCTAAATAGGTACCCAGGCCTTATTCACAACTACTGAACATTTGAGGTGTGATCTCACCTGATAAATGTATATAGGCTAAAATTCTAGGGCTTTTTTAGTTATCTTTGGCTCTTCTCAACAGTCCCAGTTCATCTGAGCTTTTTCATCTCTGACACTATTTTTATAGTACTGGGTCACACTTTTGTAATCATTTGCTATTATCTGCTCTTGCATTCATCTTCTGTCCTGATCTTTTAAAAGTCTAAGTTGATGGATGAGTTCCCTGTGTATCTACGTTGGTCTTTTTAGATAATTTCCCTTTTTCTTTCTTATTGGAATTCTTCCTTTTATGTCTTTGTAGTTTCATTCTTGAGAGTTTTAAATCTCTTCTGGGAGCATAGTAATTCAGTTCAGCCGAGAGAGGGAGTATCAGATCTCACCCAAAGGGAAAACTCCCTGACCCTGACATCTCTGGAGTAGCAAACTGGGGATAGGGACATACTGGAGACTGCCTGCTCCTCTCACGTTAGCTTCTTTCCAAAATCTAATTCTCCCTTCAGCAAGCCAAAGTGGGGTTGGTGAACTGGAAGCCAGAAGATCCCAAAGTGACTGTAGAACCTTACTAGCCTGATGAGACTCAAAAGAGTTCAAGGAGACTGACATAGGTGAAGAGACCAAAGCTCTTCTCTCTCCCTCACCAACTCCATCCTGCCACCCATCACTCAGGGCAGGACATTGATCTTTACCAATGAGGAGAGAGAGTCCCACACCAACGGGCTTTGGGACTGGGGTTACGTTCCTTCCCTGGGTCAAAACTCTTTGCAGTTCTTGCAAACATCAGCTGGAGCAAGTACCCAAGTACCGGTACTTTAAAATAACAAGGATGATTTTTTCGGAGTCCCAGGTAAACAACATTTGGTACCGTTGACATTAAAATAAGCAAATGCGCATTAACAGTGTATGTGTGCAGTAGACATAGCACAATACCAAGCATTACCTGGGAGAATAGTACAATGACAACATGCCTGACTGTGTACAGAACATAATACATGCATACTTCAGAAGTATGTGCCTATCCACACAACAATCAATCAATCAAAAGCAATAAGCACAGCTAACTAACAAAGCAAAGCTAGCTAACTTCAACAAAAGCACTATCAATAGGCCTATATAAAAATAAAACTTAACTGTAATCAGTAGTATAACAATAGCAAAACAATCAGCAACAGACATTGCTATAGCACTAACATAACACAAAACATAGTCAAAATTTAAAAACAAGCAAACTCAAATGTATAATTCACATGTATAGCAGCAAATATATGTAGTTACGTGCAAGGCACTTTCACACAGGCAAGCTCTAGTATCATTGCCTAGATAATATGTGTAACTGTACCTTCAGGTTTACCTGTAACATCAAAACTTAGGCTAGTAACTGGTCTAGTAGGCCTAGTTCTCTTATCACTGACCGATCTCTCTGCTCCTCTACCAGGGCTAGTAGTTGGGATGAGCTAACTATCATTATCATTATAGATTTGGGTGTCTACACCTGTACTGGCCGCCATGTCAGGTTGGCTATCAGTGTGTTCAGCTTTACAGATTAAATCTGTCCCCTTGGAATCACTATAGGGAAAGGAGTTGCCTCTCCTGCCTTGTAATAATACACATAGTTTTCTTCCCTGGGGATCACTTTCAGTGTCCATATCTGGGTCAGAAAGTTTTTGTGCAGCTGCTCTTTTCCTCAGCTTTTACCTAGATGAGAGGCCATCAGTTCTGTCCACTTGCCCAGTAGAAAGTCTGACTAACTTTCCTATGAACAATGAGTGGTTGCAAGGGGCCAATAGGACCCCTTCCATTTCTTGGGGCTATTTTCTAAACAGGTAAGTTGCTCAGTTTCTCAAATTGGTCAATTCCAGCTGGACAAATGAAAGTAGTCTTTTCCTTGTCTTCTTAAGACATAGGAATCTGATAGTATCCACTATGCAAGTCCAAGATTGTAAAAACAATGGCTACCTAGCAGATAATCCTTGGCATCTCAAACCTGTGGCATAGTGTACTGGCCATGTTAGCACTTTTGATGAAAGTTTGGTAATCAAAAAATATCCGTATCTTTCCATTTTTCTTAGGTACCACCACTAAGGTGATGTATGAGGTCTTCTGGATGCTTTGTTGATGCCATTAACCAGCCTTTCTTTGAAATGGTTTCTAATATCTTCCATCATAGACTAGATCTCTCCCTAGATGGATGGAAATTAGTGAGCTGGATTCTGTGGATTGCATATCCCACAACCCTCTCATGCAATGAGAACACATGTTCTCTTGCTGAGTTTCAGCACCAACTTATCCTTCTGTTCCTGTGGTCTGCAAAGTCAAATACCTCAGGATCCAGCTCAGAGTGTGAACAGTTGGGTCTCCTGTGATATTCACTGGAATCTCTGCTTTTCTCCTCTTGTAAGCCTCTTTGAGTCCCAGCTTGTTGCTTGCAGTATCCTGCTAGAATTTTGAAAAGATCAGGATTCAATCAATACTGACACTCCAGTGAGTGTTGTGAGGGTGTGAACATACCAGGGACAGAGTATCTACTTTTTCTGTTCATGCCAACAACTTTCTTGGGAAATTTCAAGCTTACCTGAATGTATCACAGATATGGATAGTCTTTATCACTCAAACCACCAACATCTGGTAAACATGCCCTCTGTGTATAGAAAAGGCAGTGATTTTATTGATGGCAGGACAAAATTTTCCAGTCTCTTTCAGTCTTGCTAAGTGAAGCTCAAAGGGTGATATATATGGCCCATAAGGGACATGATGGGAGTTGAAGGAATTGAAAAGAATTTTCTCACCCGAGGCAAATAGTAAACTGAGTTCAGGTAATGGTGGCTGAGGCAAAAGCAAAGGATTGGTAAAGATAATTTGGAGCTAAGTCTGAGGATTTCTATAGGTTTTTTCTGGCTGAGTGAGACTGGATAGATTTATTTTAAAGGGGGTGGGGGATAAGAAAGGAAGGAAGGAAGAGAGAGAGGAAGAAAGAAAAAAATGAGAAAGAAAGAAGGAAGAAATAAAGGAAGGAAGGGGGAGAGAGAGAGAGAGAGAGAGCGCGCGCGAGAGAGCAAAAGAAAGCTGTAATAGCCTTTAGGCTAACACTAACCATAATCCTTCTGCTAGTGTTTTCGTAGCCACATGTATTTCCTACATGTGTTCTCTCTCTACTAGTCATGTGGTGAATTAGGAGAGGGGTGGGGAAAGACTATAGCAATTATAGGGAAGAATTTTACTTATTTATTTTACTGTTCTTTTTGACTCAATATCTTTTGCTTTGAATTAATATGTCTTCTAGTTAGTCTGATAAGAGAAATGTCAGCATGGGGTTCATGAGCTATGTCCTCCTTAAAATGTGGCAACCCAAACTGAACCCAGTCCTTGTGTTTTGTGAGGGGTAGACTATTACTTCCCATGTTCTGGTTGCTATACCTCATTAGTAAAGTCTAGGATTGCATTGTTTGCCTTCTATGCTTGTTGACTCATATTGACCCTGTAGTCCATTAAGATTCCCAGATTTTTTGAAGTTCTTTTTCTAGCCACACTTCTTTCATTCCCCTGCTAATTAACCCTTGCAGTTATTTTTTAACACAAGTGTAGGACTGGACTTTTATTCCTATTATCTCACTGAGTTGGCCATCTGTTATTAGTACATATGTCTTAGATAGGTACTGCAGATAGATAACTGGATCCAGACCTCCATAACAAAAAGAGAAAAAGCTGCCAAGTGCCATCTGGCAAGTGGCAGAATTTTTCAGTGATTCCCAAGCTGCTCCTGAACAGTGAAACCCATCTCTTTAGTACATTCTTCTAGTGGTGTTACATGGCTGGGAATCATGAAATATCACCGTCTCTGAAGAATCAACATGGTGGGGAATCCAATAGGAAATGGAGGAACAGATAGATGGGTCAATGTAAGCAGGCTGTGACACCATACCAAATGATGACTTGCGTGCTAGAAGTGGTATAGAAGATATCATCCTGGCAATGTATGATGAAAAAATCAGAGAGGATGGTCATGTAGCAAGAAGAAGGAATAAAAGATGGATACTGCAAGAGCCAAGAGCCACACTGGCATTCACAGAGCATTAAAAGACCTGGGGGAAAAGACCTTCAATATATTGAGAAGATCTGCTATGGAGAATTTTTGAGAGGGCATGGATAAGTTCCTGGTGCATAGTAGGCACTTAATAAGTGCTTGTTGATTGACTAATTGATAAGAATACTTGGAATGAGGTTTGTACCTTCTAATTACAGAAATTACACCTTTTGAGTTTTTATAAAATCGGTGATGCAAATGTGAAGGGGAAGGGACATCAGTCATCAGTCCCTCAGAAAGGTGGCTGGAGTCAGGTAGAACTGAGTTCAATTCTAGCCTCAGACATTTTCAGCTGTGTGAGCCTGAGCAGGTCACTTAACCTCCATCAGCCTCAGTTTCCTCATTTGTAAAATGGGGATAATAACACCTACCTCCCAGGGTTGTTGTAAGGATAAAAATGAAAATAGTGTCTGTAAAGAACTTTGCAAACTTTAAAGTGCTATACAAATACTACTCTTGCTCTTACTCTCAGGTTTTATTCTCATTTTCTTGGAGTCTCTTTTAGGGTTTTTTTTTTCTTCTTTCCCTCACCCATTGATAGCTCTTTCCTTTTGAAAATAAGCCATTGCTAACGAATCACAAAGAGCATTTACTTCTCTAGCCACCAGGAGGGGCCCATGAGCAATGACAGAGGGCAGAGTGCTAACCTTGCACTATAGAAGAAGGGGGTTAAATTCTGCCCCTGATACTTAGTAGCTGTATTAACTCACTTGGTTGACCTTCAGTTTCCTCATCTGTAAAACCAAGGTGTGGAGGGGGGCGGGGGGAAGAGTTGAGAGTGGAGGTGGACTAGATGATCTCTAAGGGACCTTCCAGCTCTAAATCTGTGATTCTCTTTTTCTCCCTATCTCCAGGCACCATGATAACTTGCCACCTCTGGCCTCACTGGTGCATGAGCAAGAGAAGCCCTCTAGTTCTGAACAGTAGCACAAAATTTTTACCCTTCCCCTTGCACTAGACTGCTCTTTCAGTCATCCAGGCAGAAACGAGCCAGTTGCTTCCAAGGGCGTTCTCAGAATAAAAGCATCTTTTTCTGTCATGGACTTTCTGGCTCATGGTTAACGTGAATCTTTCTCTTTATGTCTTGTGTATGGTCTTGACTAATGGGCACTCTGCAATGTTATGAAAATGACACTGTCTCTTTCTTCAGCACTGGTCCTTGCTCTCAACTTGTGCTGACAGGAAAAGCTGCCTGGCCCTTTAAAGAAAGGGATCGTCTCTGTTTGTGCATTCAATAACCAAGCCTGCACAATGCTGGATGACCATTAAGTTGAAATGGGAAAGATACAAAAGAGAGAACTAGGAATCCAGCCCTCTTTCCCCCATCCCAGTCGCTTTGCAGAGCAGCCAAGGAACTGCAAGTAAGTGAAGGGATTGACTAGCAAACAGGGAAAATGTCTTCTGGAAGGATGGAAAGAAAGAAAGGTATTTTTACTGGGCTGATGTTCCTCATCAGCCTGTAGGCTTTCTTCCTCCTCCCAGCTGTGCCTGGTTAGAACTCAGGCCCAGACTCGTCCTCAGTTCCCAAACCAATCAATCCTACTATGACAATCAACAAGTATGTATATATCAACAAGTGTGTGTGTATTATACCTATGATATACCAGGAACTGTACTAGGCACTGGGAATACAAGTAGAGATCCCTCCTCTCAATAAGCTTACATTCTAATGGGAGAGACAAGTACATATAAAAATATATCCAGTATAAATATAAAGTTAATAAGTGCATATATGTATGTATATGTATATTTGTACATACATATGTATGTTACATATACACAGAGGAATTAAATACAAGATAGTCTGAGAGGGAGGGCACTAGCTGTTGGGGGGAATCAGGAAAGGTTTCATCTGGAAGATGGCATCTGAGCTGCATCCTTAAGGAAGAGGGGAACTCCATGAAGAGGAGGTAAGAACTGTAGGGCAGCTAAGTGGCTCAGTGGATAGAGCACTGGACCTGGAGTCAGGAAGATCTTTGTTCAAACTGGACTAGCTGTGGCACCGAGGGCAAGTCACTTAACCCTGTCTGCCTCAGTTTCCTTATCTATAAAATGAGCTGGAAAAGGAAATGGCAAACTACTCCAGTATCTCCAGTATCTAGATGCCAAGAAAACCCCAAATGGGGTCATGAAGAGTTGGACATGATTGAACAATAGCAAAAAGGACTAAGAGCATTTTCAGGCCTCAGAGGGAGCCTGAGATGGAAGAGAGACTCAGAAATGGGAGATGAAAATGTCATGAGTGAGGAGCAGAGAGCAGGTCATTTTGGTTAGAGTGCAGAAGGAGAATTATGTTCTGTGAGGCTGGAAGGGTAGATTGAGGCCAGATTGTAAAGGACATTAAAAGCTAAGCAGAGGATTTTCTATTTTATTCTAGAGTGAATGGGAAGCTTCTGGAGTTGATTGAGTAGGGGAGTCACATGTTTAGATCCATAATTAAGGAATTCCTTTGGCAGCGTGTAGAATGGACTGGAGTGGTAAAAGACTTGAAATAGAGCAACTAGAGGTTGTTACAATAATCCAAGTGAGAGGTGAGGACCTGAACTACGGTGAGTGGAGAAGAGTTGCATTTGAGAGATGTTGTGAAGATAGAAAATTTCCACCCCCTCCTAGCCATCATTCTGCTCCACACATGAACAACCTGTGATAGACCACTCAGGACGCCCTAGCCGGCTTTTCTTTTCTTTTTTTTTTTTTTTTGGCTAGACAACAGGGTTAAGTGACTTGCCCAAGGTCACACAGCTATGTCAAGTGTCCGAGGTCGGATTTAAACTCAGGTCCTGGTTCCAGGGCTGGTGCTCTATCCACTGCGCCACCTAGCTGCCCCGCTATCCTGATTTTCTATCTGAGCTTCACGGTGTCCCCTCTGCAGCTGCCCTGTTAACTTCTTCCCAGAAATTCATCCAAGGGCAAGAGCAAGACCACCCAAGCTGGGGAATGCTAAGCAGTCACAGGCGAATACCTCACTCACCACATTTCCATTTCAAAGACCTTGTGGGTAGGGAGAGTTTGAGTCAGTGGCCATTTGATTAATCAAGGAAATTTATCAGTTGTCCAGGACATTCAATGCTGTGCCCCAATCTTAGAATCTCATCTTCCTGATTCGAAGAGGAATGGAAGTTGTTAAGGGTAGCCTAGACTAGCCAAGCTGCAGCTCCATATCCCATTTAAAGAAGCTGAGAATGCTGGGATGGAAACTTTCTTGTCTCTCAGGAACAGCGAGTCTTCAGGATTGAGCAGTGTGTTTTTCTTGACCAAGAACTTATCACAAAACAGTCATTCTGCACATAGGTAAAAGGGCAGTCCTTCTTAGCTCTAGAAGTTCATGGTCCATTGGGTCTGAAAGCCTGGTATCAGCAGGATGTGTGGGACTTCCTGACACTGATACGGAACCTTCAGTGCCAGGATTCGACCCCTGGCAAAAAGGAAGGAGAAAAGTGGAAGTCTCCCAAATCCTCGGCAGAATATATACGTATTAGTCCCTGCTCCTTTCTTTTCTTCTTTACATTGTTACCTTTGTGAAAGCCCTGTCTACTCTGTGTTTTTCTGTCCAGAGTCCTGTGCCCCAGCATGCTGAGCATCTTGGGAAGAGGAAGGCACAGCAAGCTATAACAAAGTGTCAAAGTACTGCCTAGTTATCAGCTGTTTTAGCCTGCCAAGATCTTGCTAAAATCACCTCCTGAGAAATTAAGTTGTCAGCTGAGCAAGTCAGGAAGGTATGGAAGCAAAAATTAAACACATTTAGACACAGTGTAGTATCCTGTTGGGTTTAGAGTCCCTTCTAAAATATAGCAACCCAAACTGAACCCAGTCCTTGTGCTCTGTGTAGGGTAGACTGTTACTTCCCATGTTCTGGTTGCTGTATCTCATTAATATAGTCTAGGATTGCATTAGTTGCCATCTTATGCTTGTTGACTCATACTGAACCTGTAGCCCATTAAGATTCCCAGCTTTTTTGAAATTTTCTAGCCACACTTCCTTCATTCCCCTGCTAATTAACCCTTGCAGTTATTTTTTTAACCAAAGTGTAGGACTGAACTTTCACTCCTACTATCTCACTGAGTTGGCCATCCATTATTGATACATACGTCTTAGATAGGTACTGCAGATAGATAACTGGACCCAGACCTCCATAACAAAAAGAGAAAGCTGGCAAGTGCCATCTGGCAAGGGACAGAATTTTCGGTGATTCCTAAGCTGCTCCTGAATACTGAAACCCATCTCTTCAGTACATTCTTCTAGTGGTGTTTTGTGGTTGGGAATCATGAAATATCACCATCTCTGAAGAATCAACATTGTGGGGAATCCAATAGGAAATGGAGGAACAGATAGATGGGTCAATGTAGGCAGACTGCAGCATCATGCCAAACGATGACTTGCATGCTAGAAGTGGTGTAAAAGATATCGTCCTGGTCAAGCTCTTAGGACTCCTCAATGCCTGCTTTAGCCACCTTCATGGCCAATGAAACAAACTGTTCTCATCCACCCATCCTGCCAGGGGAAGTCTTCACATGCTTGGGTAAATGCCTCGCCTAACTCCCAACAGATTTGAGGCCTGCCGGTTACCTCAACCTGGTTTAGCCTATCTACCAGAAGGTTTTTTCAGGGTGTGGCTGCTGCACATGCCGTAGCTTCTTGGAGCCACAAGTGAGAGCTGGGTGAAAGGTAGACACCAAAGGTAAATGAGCAGCCCTAAAAAGGGCTCGGCAAGCCCTCACACCAGAGTTGCTGGGCCTCCTGAACACCCTTGGCTCTGTAAAACCTTGGGCAAGTCATTTATAACTTCTCTGAATCTGTTTCCTCATCTGTAAAGTAAAGAAATTTCTTCCAGCCTTAAGTCCTATAACCTAAGATATATAGATGTCTGATATCGTAGAAAAAATGCCTGGATTTTTTTTTTATCATTTTGACAGTCTATCCAGATATTTAGTTGAAGCCTACCTTTCCAGACTTATCACACATCACTACATTTCACAGACTCTCCATTCCAGCAGACTTGCCTGTTTGCTGTTCCTGACACAGGACAGTCCATCTCTCACCTCCACACAATTGTATAGGCTCTCTGCAGTGCCTAGAATGCACTCCCCTGTTCACTTTTGCCTCTTAGACTCTCTAGTTTCCTTCAAAGCTAAACTTAAGCTTTACATCCTACCTTGGGGTCTTTCCTGATCCCAGAAACTGATAGTGCCTCCCCCCACTACTGGAGGTGGGGGTAAAAATGTACTAAAATAACAATGCATGCCTGCCATTCTTTCAAGTTTAATCAGCATTATTAACATTTTCTCAATTACTTTCTTAAGTTTAGACAATCGATAAAACAATAAGTCAAGCGCTGATTTTTAACATTTGCCAATCTGGGAAGTGTAAATGCTCACATAGAAAATTTAACAGTTGGCTCTCACCAGCCAGTTTGATCTGCCTCTAGGACACCCCTGCCCACCATATAAAAACTACTTTATATATGTGTGTGTATGTGTATGTATATATGTATATGTATGTACACAAATACATATGTATTTATTTATGTGTATATATGTTTTTCTGAGCCTCAGTTTTCTCTTCTATAAAATGGGGGGTTGGATTTGATTTCTGACCTCCCTTCAAGCTCTAAATCTGATTACCAAAAATGTGAGCTTCTTGAAGGCAAGATTTTTTTCACTTGTCTGTGTATTTCCAATCTAGAATGGTGCCCAGAATACATTAAGTCCTTAATAAATGACTACCATTTGATAGATTGAAGCCCATTTCTGTCAAGCTCATACAAAGCCTGACATGTATGGCAGATGTGAGTAGTGGGGGAAGGTGGAGGGGGAAGGTAGTAAGGGAAGGGGAAGAGAATAAGTATTTATGTAGATCCCACTACATGCCAGGCACAGTGCCAAGTGCTTTACATATATTATCTCATTTGATCCTAACAACAAACCTTTGAAGTAGGTGCTGTCATTGCCCCATTTTATAGCTGAGAAAAATGAAGCAGAGGTTTTGACTTGTCCGCACAAGCTCACACAATTAGTAAGTGTCTGAGGGTACATTTGAACTCAAGTCTTGCTAACTCCAGGCCTAGCATTTTATCCCCACTGGGGTACCTAGCTGAAAAGAAAAGCATATTCACAGCAGATAAAGCTAGCAGACCCCATGTCCCAAGACACTCCTCAGAATTTCTTGCTTTGCATCCCACCATTCTCTGCTACACACACACATTTGAAAGGAAAAGTTTTCTAGACTTTACAAGGAAGCTGCTTAGTCATTCCCCACTGGGGACTGCCTTGGGACAAAGGTGAGGTGTGTCCAGGAAGCCAGTTAGCTTTAGCTTTAGGACTGGGAGCAGGGGTAGACACAGGGAAGAGACTGAAGGAGGAGTTGAGAAAGAGGTTGAGGAGGGGAGGAAGGATAGATAGGAGGGAGGGAAAGGAGAAGAGGGAAGGGGAGGAGGGGTTAGGTAGGAGGGAGATGAGGGGTGGAGAAGAGAGATTAGGAGAGTGGAGGAAGAGGGGAGGAGGAGGAGGGATAGGTTGGAGGGAGAAGCAGTGGAAGAGAAGGGGGAGGAGGAGAAGGGAAAGGAGGAGGTGATGGAGAAGAAGGAGGGGTAGGTAGAAGGGAGATGAAGAGGGAGTAGAGGAGGAGGAGAGAGGAGAGGAGAAGGGTGGAGAGAAGAAGGAGGGATAGGTAGGAGGGGATGAGGAAGGAGTGAAGGAGGAGGAGGAGGAGAGGGAGGAGGAAGAGAGGGAGGAGGAGGGGGTGGAGGGCAGGGAGAAGGGGGAGAAAGAAATGGGTCACTGCTTGGGGCTGGCTAGGACAACTGCTGCGCTTGAACTTTTATTCCAGGAACAAATCTTTCCTTTTCTCACCAATGGCCCAGATGGACTGACCTTCCTACAGCAATAAAGTGCATGTGTGTCGGGAGGAGAGGGGTGGGTGGGAAATAAGGCTGGTGAAAATGGCTGACTCCACAGCCTTGGGGGTGAGGGTTCTCTTGCTAGAGAAGAAGTATTCTTACAGTGTCCTTGAGAAGGGCACAGAAGAGGCAGAGAAGGGGGTGGGGAGGGGAGGAGAGAGAGAGAGATGAAAAGCAAGGCAGACACTTGGCTGAAGCTCCTTGCTCTGTCTACCTGCCAACATTTCCCATCCTCGGCTAACTCTTCACAGGCTTCCCTGGTTTCAAACAATCTTCCTTCAGAGCAGCGGTTCTTAGTCTTTCTTGTATCATGGACCCCCTTGGTGATCAGTAGACCCCTTAGAATCGTGTTTTTAAATGCATAAAGTAAAATGCATAGGATTACAAAGGAAAACAATTATAGTGAAATAAAAATTATTAAATTTGTTTTAAAGTTCAAGGACCCCAGCTTGAGGACTTTCTCTCTCTCTCTCTCTCTCTCTCTCTCTCTCTCTCTCTCTCCCCAGATTAAAAGTAAAAGGGAAGGTTACAGTGGGAATCCATCCCAGGCTGAGGGGATCTTCCTGGAGGAAGTCTGGGTCCCAGAATTACCCCTGGCAGCCATTGCTTTCTCCTTCCCCCACAAACAAAATCTTAAACCCTCCTGCCGAGAGGCAGTGACTTTTTGAACTCTGGGCCTCATTTTCCTTCATATCCTCTACCCCACCCTAGCCCCTGAGACTTTTCTTCCTTTTTTTTTTTGGCCAGGTCAGGGGATCAGAATTCTTATTTTTAAACTGTCAGCAGAGGGCGATCTGGAGCTAAAGAATGACGGAGTCACTTCACCCCTGGGCTGCCTTACTCATGACTTTCAGCTCCATCAACAGAAGCCTGGGTGCTTCACAAAGGAACATTGTCACACAGATTTTTCCCTTCCCCATTCCTCAAAGAAAGATCCACCGCCCCATTCTCTCCCCTTCCCCCTCTCCTCACGTCTTCATTCCCATCATTTATCCCTTCTCTTCTCCCCCCTCCACCTCCAGGAAACATCAGGAAATGAATAAGACACGTCTTCCCAGATGGAGAAAATTGCATTCCCTGTGAGGAAATTGGTCACATTGCCATAACTGGAGAGTTCTTATTTGGAAACCGCATGGCTCAGTGGATAGAGTGCTGGTCTGTTGAGTCAAGATCTGGGTTGGAATTTTGCCTCTGATGCTTGCTTACTAGCTATGTGACTATGGGCAAGTAACTTAATGTTTCTTTATTTGCAAAATAGGGATAATAATACCCATATTCATTACTTCATGGTGTTGTCTTGAAGTACTGTGATATAATACAGAGTATTCCCAATAAGTCTTGGGACCATTTTAAGTTTTAAGCTTAGAAGGGCACTGAGACTTTGGGGACTCCTTGTGTATTTAAAGTACTAGATAAATGTCAGTTTGTTCTTCATACTAAATGCTCATGTAAAGGATAGTGTGGGTTCCTGGTGGGGGGTGGGGAATAACTTCCTCAAAGCAGTCCACACCCCAGCTTAGTGTAGTGAGAAGGGGCCTGGCTTAAGAGTCAAGGGAACAGTTTTCAAATCCTGTTTCAGACACTTATTACCAGTGTGACCCTGGGCAAGTCACAATGAAGCTCTCCAGCTCTCACTTTCCTCATCTAGAGAACCAAGGGGGTGGATCAGTCCCTTCTGGCTTTAAATCTGTAATCCTAAAATGCTGGCTTCTCCCTGGGGCAACAATAACTGATTAGCGATGCTTCTGCCAAAAGATAAAATTGAATAGTAAATTTTTTAAAAATACTGAAAGTGTGAGTTAAAAAATGAAATTGGATTGTAACCAAAAAAATACCCAAAAAGTGTGGGTTAAAAAATAAAATTAAGTAGTAAATAAAAAATGCTAAAAGTCTGAGTTTAAAAACTAAATTGAATTGTAACAAAAGATACAAAAAAGTGTGGGTTAAAAAATAAAATAGAATAGTAACTCAAAGTCTGGTTAATTTATAGGTGGATGGGTCATAGGAAAAAGTGTGTAGTAAGGAAAATGGGGTCATCCTTATGTCTTTATCCTGTGCCCAAGTGGTTTTAAACAGAGAGAGAGATGAAACTGGAAAAACAGAGATGGGCTAGACTGCTCCAGGATAGGCATCCCTGCAGGGGACAACTGTGAGTACTTCAACCAGACTTTTGTTGGCGAGGCCTCGGCTTGGATAATAAAGCTGGTTCCTGATTGACCATTTCTTTCATCCCATCTGTCTGGGCAACCATAGTAGGACCCCACTCCTTAAGATCTGGAGAGAAGGTGGAGACCATGCATGCATAAGAATGAGCTCTTTCTTCCTGGCCCCAGCTGTGAGCCCCAGCCTGTCCCCAGGGACTTTAGATGTGATTATCTAGAGACTCACAGAATAGAAACTCCCATGGATTTCTGACTCCTTCATTCTCCTCTCAGTACCACCCAGGCCACTGGACTTTGATGGAGAGAGGAATACTAGGCTGGCCCAGAGAGATTCCAGTTCCCCCTTGACAGTTTCAGCCTTTCTCTCTCTGCTTGAGGGAGCTTTCTGCTCATTACTCTTTATGCTCCTTAGGAAAGTCTGGGGCATGGTTTAATCTTAATCAAGGGAAGCCAGTGATCCGTTTCTTACCCTCTGTCCTTGTATGAGCTAAAATCAGTGAAGTCATTACATTTGCTGTACACTGTATTTTAAGGATATACATACAGAACTCAAAAGAATAAATGAATGGAAAACAAATTACTTAGCACTTCCTCTTTGCAGAGCACCAACTCTGAAAAGCAGATGGGAGGCCTGGTCACTTAACACTTTTCTGCATTCTAGTTTTATCTTCCCAAAGAGACCATGATCTCTTTGAGGGAAGGGTCAAGTCTGAGATTCCATAGCCAAGCCTCGTGCTTGGATCTGAGCAAGAATTCCACAAATACTTATTGACCTAAATGCCCATTTAATAGAGGGGAAAATGGAACATAGAGGTTAAAGCATTTGCCAAGGGTCACATTCAATTCAATTAACCACATTAACTCAATTAATTCCCTACCACGTGCAAGACACTGTGCCAGGCCAGGGAATACAAAGATCAGAACAAAGTGATCTTCCACGCCCAGAGGCTTGGGTGGGTGGGTGAAGGAGCTGGGGGCTGGGGTGGTACAAGGTAACCAAGGAGAGGGCATTATCTGCTGTGGGGATTGGGAAAAGGTGGCATGGAGACAGAGAGGTCTGCTTGGAGGCAGAGGAGCTGAGTGTGAATCCTGCCTCAAATACTCACTAGCTATATGACCTTGGGCAAATTGTTTAACGTCTTCCAGCTAACGCTTAGTTATCTGTGAAACAGGGGTAACAATAGTACCTGCCCCCCAGGGGTGTTGTGAGAATTAAGTGAGATTTTTATATCTATACATATATATGTATATTATATATATACACACACATATATGTATACATGAATGTGTGGATATGCATGTATTATGTGTGGGTATATATTATACTGTGTATATATGTATATATTATATGTTATCTGTATTCTCATTTGATTATCACAACAACTCTGGGAGGCAGGT